>NC_132888.1:39691392-39746392 GCF_030463535.1 Salminus brasiliensis | reverse complement strand
TCTACCTTAATCTCTGACAGTGTGTTAAATATAACTGATCTTTAACTGTGCTGCATTATTCATTGACATGCGGAGGTAAAGCTATATACCCCCCCCCCCCCCCCCCCCCGACCCCATATATATACACACACACACACTCTGCTCCCTAATTAGCCGCAGGGATCAAACGCAGGGGAACATGACATGAGCGGCTGGTGTGTGTTCATCAGAGTCATTTCCATAAACTCCCTGACACTGGAACCGACCGCCGGTTAGCCCTGGATCCGCGGGACCTGCTGTACGCTAACGCTGGGGTCGGTTAAAGGAACAGGTTGTGGAAAAATCTAATTTACATAAATAATGATCTCCGCCCCCCCGGATCCGGATCATCCAATCAGAGAAGACATGTTTGTCGCCCTTCGATTTCGGGGAATCGCCCGTCCAGTCCTCGTCCTGTCCTCTCCTCTCCCACCCTCTCAGCACAGAAGAACGCTCACTGCTGCCCCCAGCAGCACAGAGGTGAGAGGGAAGCGAGGGGCGGAGCTTCGTGGCCCCGCCGCATTGTTATCGCCAGTGGTAGCGCAGTGCTGCTGATTGTCCCCGACGCAGGCAGCGTAGGCCATGGCATGAGCCAAATAACTCTGCTCGTTCACCCCCTGGAAGAGATGCGCCATCGGGCCTCGGGCCAGCACCGCCACATCCTCTCCGCCATGGGTCTCAGAGTCCAGGGGGACAGCCGCCTGCTGGACGTAGTCATGCCTCTCTGAGAAAGACAGACAGACAGAGAGAGAGAGACTAACTGACTGATGCATTTCAAGACCCATCGGTGTGTGTGTGTGTGTGTGTGTGTATCGTACTGGTGTCCACGTTGCGGATGTCGGGCCGTTTGTTGTTGACGATTTTGTGTCCAGGCCCATTCCCATACATCAGAGTGGTGTAGGGGAGCATGTCCAATCCGAAGAGAGGGGATTTACCTTCAAGATCAAACACACACACACACACACACACACACATATATATATACTGTCAGACAGGAGCATGTGTGTGTAAGAGCAACCAACCAATTAGACACGCTTTAGAGCTTAAGCAGCACAAACAAGCACAGGCACTCCCCCCCGCAAGCTTACCCAGAATGCTGTTCCCCCTAAAAGGGTACCCGTTAAAAGACAGCGAGTGGGAGTGGTCAGCGGTGACGACCGTCAGCGTCTCGCCCTCGTCCGTCAGTTCCAGGGCGCGGGCAACAGCGCTGTCCATGGCAACGGTCTCGTGCAGCGCCACGGAGGCACGGCTGGCGTGGTGACCCTGATCGATACGCCCCCCTGTGAACACAGCACGGCAACTGCCAGATCAGCCAATCAGAGCACTTTATTAGAAAGACCTGTATCCCTACTTAGTTACCGTAGCAGCCAATTAGGTAGGCTGCAGTGGGGCAATGCATGAACCCGTGTGAACCCGAGTGCTGTGCTGTGGGGTGATGGTGAAGGGGAAGGTACGAAAATCTCAGGGTGAACAACACCACCTTCAACCCCAAAGAGGAGAAGGAGGAGGAGCTACAACAGCAGAGGAACTACGTCAGGCTCCGGTTGTTTCAGCCAAGACCAGAAAGCTGAGGCTGCAGCTGCAGTCATTGCCTTTGGGGGTCATTTATAGATCACCTACAGACGCATTTGCAGATAATGTACAGACCGAGGCCGGTCAGGCTGCCCATGCTAACGCCTGTCCACCGTACTAAGTGCCTACAATAGACACACGAGCTTTGAATCTCGAAGGAATCTCTGCATCACGACAAAGCTAGGCCTGTTTGTAGGCGTATACGCCTCCGCTACTCTACCCCTCTACGTCCGGCCAGCATGTCTTGGCCGATCGATATGGATGTGGGAGGAACTGTGGAATTAGATTTTCGACAAACTCTCGCCGACTGATTTAAGGAGTTATTGACCGGACGGCTGCCTTTGAGCGATGAAAAGATTGACTGCCTGCTTGATCAGTTACCCTCCACCAGCAGAAAGAAGCCTTTAGGGTTCTTCTGCAGGATGCGGATGGCTTTCTCGGTGGTCTCGGTGATGGACGGGTCCATGAGTGGGTCTCTCTCCACCTCATACCTCATATCGGCAGGTTCGAACAGGGCTGGAGAGGAGAAAAAAGAAACTGAGAAGGATGGACAGATGGCGAGGACCATCAACTGCACCTACTTTCCAAGACTGTGTTGTGGAGCACCATATAGCTTATATCCACCACCGTCCGAAGAAGAGGACCTGCGTCTGTGGTCGAAGGCCCTAAGTTTAAAACGTCCACACGTCTACTATTAAAACCACTAACACCAGAACTTCCGCACTGAGAGAAATGGCTCGCTAATGAAGCTCTGCTGAAGCTCTGGAGTTCGTCCGCTAAGCATTAGCCTACGAGCATCCAGAGCTTCCCCAGAGCTTCATGTTTTAAGTGTAGCACCTTCAACCGCAGATGTAGGTCCTCTTCTTCTCTGGACGTGGTGCCCCACAGGACTTTATGATTAGCATCCACACCACAGTGGCCTCCTTCAGACGATACGTCCGCAAACCATCTGATACCAAATGACTGGAAATTCTACATAAAGGTGGATGAAACAAACTCTGGAAAGTGGGCGTGGCCAAGCGATGAGGCTAGCAGTCCAAAGTTTCTCCAATGGACAATGCTTCATTTTATTTTTTGCAGATCTTCCAACCATATGTATTTTTTTTTATCTCGCGGTTTGGTACATAAGTACACCTAAAAGCTCCCAAAAGCTGGGAGTGATCAGATCCCCCAATATAAAAAATTATGATTAAAGTTAAGATACAAATCTAAATTCTGGCAACATTATTTTCATAATGCATAGTTAATTTTTTTATATATATATATTTTGGTAAATTTTGAGGTAAATTTATTTTTATTTAAGTATTTTTTTGATTTATTGGGAACATTTAGTATAATAATTTTGTTAATATTTTTTTAAATTCTGACAACATTATTTTCATTATGTATTTTTTTAATAGAATCTTTTGGAAATATATATTTTTTTCTGAAAATTTTGAGGTCAATTTATTTTTGTCTTTTTTTGATTTATTGGGAACATTTAGTATAATAATTTTGTTAATACAATTTTGACTTTTTTATCTCCTGATTAAAGAAATTCAAACTTTTTAACGTAATTTTCCAAATAATTAATAAAATTATTATTATTTTTTAAATTAATACTTTTGTTACTTTACTCACCCATCAGGTAGTCTGTGGTCTCTGGGTCCACTCTGTCAAAGTCTGTCTTATTCCACACATAATGAGCCACCTAAGCAAAACACCAATATTCTGTCAATATTCTGTCAATATTTACGCTCATCTGGGGCTCACATGGGTTGCAGGTGGGCTAGACCCCTTTGTTAACCCCCCACCCTAATCCCACATGGGTCCCATGCAGGCCGTACATGTGCAGCGGGCCCATGTTTAACCCCTCCTGG
This sequence comes from Salminus brasiliensis, assembly GCF_030463535.1. NCBI lineage: Eukaryota > Metazoa > Chordata > Actinopteri > Characiformes > Bryconidae > Salminus > Salminus brasiliensis. The sequence continues at coordinate 39,742,943 of NC_132888.1, read as the reverse complement.
TCCCATCACTGACCCTGGTGGGACCATAGTGGGCATCCAAATGTGGGGCTAACTCAGAACCCATAGACAAAACATTCTGGTTCCCAGTTGGGCCACCCATACAGCCCCCACATGGGTCACTGCTGGGTGTCTTAGTAGTGGTGGTAGTTGTGTCCGGTCAGTCTGACCATTAGAACTGATAACCTGCTCTGAATCAGGCGAAAGAAGCAGGTTAGCATTAGCTTAGTTAGTAGCAGCATAACAATCTGATCGACTTGAGCGTCTGGCGGCTAACGATCGAGCTGCTGCTGCTGTTGGAGAAACAGGAGGCTCAATTTAAAGCTTTGTCCTCATGGTTTTGGATCTGTAGCCCCTTGCTAAGCTAGCTAGCCTTCGCTGAACTAGCCCAGCTACAGCTCCACCGAGTGACTAGCTGCTGACCCCGACACAAGCGCTGACCATAAAAACTGGTGTCTGAGGGAGCGAAGTGGAGCGACTGGTGCTTGGAGGAACAGGAAGGAGACTGGTAGTCAGCTAGCTAGGCTTAGCTAAGTTAGCTAGCAGGCTAAAAACACCACAGTACAGGCCGTGTTCCAGCTAACCGAGGCCTAATTCCACCTGTTTAGAGGATACAGCCTCATAAACGTCCCACTCTACCTTTCCTTTCTTCTTGTTGATCCACTCGTCTATCAGGTTGCGCTCATCCTGTCTTATGCCGTTAGCGCTCACATCCGTGGGGTACTCTGGGTCTGCTGTGCCTTTGGGGGTCATATATTTGCGGCCTCCGCCGATGATCACCTACAGACACATTTGCAGATAATGTAAAGACAGAGGCTTGTGGGGGCTACCAACAATGGAAGTCACAGAGTTACAGAGGCCGGTCAGGCTGCCCATGCTAACGCCTGTCCACCGTACTAAGTGCCTGCAATAAACACGCAAGCTTTGAAACTGGACCTCGGAGTGATGGATCTAAGATGTTTAGGTACCGTATGGAGGACTCGCAGGTGGTCATAATGTTTTGGCACTTTCTACACACACACTTACATCAATGTCAGTGTTGTTGATCAGCTGGGCGGCGATGTCTGTGCAGCCGGCCTGTTTGGCTGCAGCTGGCATATCAGCATCACTGTACCACTTCCTGCTGCAGCTGTGGGCATACGCACCTGCTGGAGTGGCATGCTGGACACGTGTGGTGGTCACTATACCCACCGACTTACCTACAAACACACACACACACACACACACACACACACCACCCATCACCCATTACTAACAAACACCCTTCCCCTTCATGTAGTGCAGATAAAGATGAAGATGAAGATGAAGATCTGCTGATTGCTGTCTGGGACAATCTATGTAAGCAGGAGGGATCCAGGTGAACCTGAGGAGGAATCTGAATATACAGACAGACAGACAGACAAGTAGGTAGACAGAAAAGTATGAAGGTAGATAGATAGACAGATGATAGATGATGATAGATAGACTAATAGACAGAGAGACAGTTAGACACATGGATAGATAGATGGACAGATAGACAGACAGACAGACAGATAGACGGATAGGCAGACAGACATATGGATAGACGGATAGGCAGACAGACATATGGATAGATGGATGGACAGATAGATAGACGGATAGACAGACAGACAGATGGACAGATAGACAGACAGATGGACAGATAGACAGACAGACATATGGATAGATGGATGGACAGATAGGCAGACAGACAGACAGATAGATAGACACGTAGATGGACAGACAGATATACAGACAGATGGAGAGATAGATGGACAGATGGACAGATAGACAGACATATGAATAGATGGATGGACAGATAGATAGACGGATAGGAAGACAGACAGACAGATGGATAGACAGATAGAAAGACAGATGGATAGACAGATAGAAAGACAGACAGACAGATAGACAGATGGACTAATAGACAGACAGACATATGGATAGATGGATGGACAGATAAATAGACGGATAGGCAGACAGACAGACAGATGGATAGACAGGTAGATGGACAGATAGACAGATGGAGAGATAGACAAATAGATAGACAAATAGAGAGATTGACATGGACAGATGGATGGACAGACGGATAGACAGATGGATAGACAGGTAGATGGACAGACAGATATACACGTGGGTAGATGGATGGACTGATTGATAGACAGACAGACAGATGGATAGACAGAAAAGTAGGTAGATAGAAGGGATCGAAAGGTATCTGTCTGTCTGTCAGTCTATATGTGTATAGATATAGACAGACAGACAGAGAGATGAGTAGATATAGCAGTGTGTGTGTGTGTGTGTGTGTGTGTGTGTGGTTGTGTAACACCACCTACTCAGCACCATCTTCATCTCCATCTCTCTCTCTCTGTTCACTCATACTCCCACCTAATCTCTCTCTCCCCCTCTCATTTTTCACCTTGTCCCTCGGCCACACCTCCCTCTCTCTCTCTCTCTCTCTCTCTCTCTCTTTCTAAACCTCTCTCTCCCATCATTCACTCTGCTCCTCAGCCACACCGCCTCCTTCTCCTCCTCTTCTTCCTCCTCCTCTCTATAACTCACTGGCTTTACTCTTCCACACTCAGTGTTTTCAAACTCAGGTGTGTGTGTGTGTGTGAGTGTGTGTGTGTGTGTGTGTGTGTGTGTGTGTACCTGCATCTTTAGCCCACTGCAGAATAGACGTGACCTCATTGCCCTTTTCTGTGCGACACACTCCGTTTCGGGCAGCTGCGCTCAGACCCACCACGTTCAGGTTGGTCTTCACGCCACACAGGTACGCCGTTGCCGTGGCAGCACTGTCCGGGATCTGAAAATCTACTGAATACACCTACACACACACACACACACACACACACACACACACACAAAGCAAATACATCGGTGTCAGTAACGTACAGCGGTCAGCAGAGAACGGTCAGGCTGGTTGGAGCCGACAGGAAGGCTACTGTAGCTCAGATGAACACCACCACCTCAGCTACACCAGCAGAAGAACCACGTCGGGTTCCACTTCTGTCCGCCAAGAGCAGAAAGCTGAGGCTGCAGTTAGTCGAGTATCTACCTTAGCAAGGCCCACATGAGGGAACGTATCCATGGTCATGACGGTTTCTTCCCCCATGTGGTTCTGCAGCTGGCCTTTCAGGATACGAGCAGCTGTGATGGTGGTGATGCCCATCCCTGAAACCGCAACACACAATGAACCCATATGAACTATGCACATACTATATGGCCAAAATTATTGGGACACACCTCCTCTTAATCATTGATTCAGCCCCATTACCACAGGTGTATACAATCAAGCCCTGAACTCCAGCGTCTCAATACTTTTGTCCTTTTAGTGGACAACAGTGTATGTAAACAGCCTAGAGAATTGATAGGTATGTGTTGAGGCTAATGCCACAGTAATTAGTGTTGTGCTGAGATTGGCCACAGGTACTGTTGAGTTTGGTAACTCTTTGGTGAGCATTGCAAGTCTGGTCTCACCATCTCCCAGAAACAGCATGACGTTTTTGGCCACATTAGTGTTGAGCTTCCGGCTGAGAGACGATTTCAGTGTAGCTTGAGCCTGGGCCCTCCAAAACGCTGGGTCCTCCTCTTCAACTAAGGAAACAAACAAACATATGGGAACATTATGAACAGTCATAATCCAAAAGGTTGCATAGTGCGACGAAAAATGTAGCTAACAAACAAACAGAGGGTTGTGGGTTCAAAGCCCTAGGCTGACTGGGTACCCCTGGTTGTGCCAACACTAGTTTTTGTTAGTTGTTGTTCTGGACATACACACACACACACACACACACATCATAAACAGTCATAAATAAACAATAGCCTAGGGATATGAAAAGTCAGCCAGCAATCAGATGGTTGTAGGTTCATACTTCTATGCTGACTGGGTGCCACTTGTGCCTACAAACTATAGTTTTTTGTTTATTATGGACATACACACACTCACAATGAACCACCATAATCCAAAAGGTTGCATAGTGCGACGGAAAATGTAGCTAACAAACAAACAGAGGGTTGTGGGTTCAAAGCCTTAGGCTGACTGGGTGCCACTTGTGCCTACAAACTATAGTTTTTGTTTATTATGGACATACACACACTCACAATGAACCATCATAATCCTAAAGGCAGCATAGTGATGAGAAAAATGAAGTGGAAGGTTGTGGGTTCAAAGCCCTAGCCTGACTGGGTAGCCCTGGTTGTGCAGTGAACACAATTTTTGTTTCTGGACGTACAGGCACATCATAAACAGTCATAAATCAAACAGTAGCCAAGAGGTAAAAGTCAGTCAGCAATCATAAGGTCGCAGGTTTAAATCCCAGGGCTGACTGGGAATCCCTGGTTGTGCTAAACTTTTGTGTTTTATATTTTATAAACAGTCATACATCAAACAGTAGCCTAGTGATAAGAAAAGTCAGGCAGCAATTGGAAGGTTGTGGGTTTAAATATCTAGACTGACTGGGTGCCACTTGCTGTTTTTTAAATAGACATACATGCACATTAATGAGCAGTCATAATATACACAGTAGCCTAGTCCCAAGAAAAGTCAGCAATGACAGGGATGTGGGTTCAAATCCCTAGGTTGAATGGATACCCTGGTTGTGCCAACAAACTCAAAAACCGTTTTTTTTTTGTTTGTTTTTTGTCACAAACAGTCATATGTCAAGTAGTACTAGACTAGACTAGTAATAGGAAAAGTCAACCAGCAGTCAGAACGTTGTGGGTTCAAATATCTTGTCTGACTGCGTGTCACTTGTTGTACCAACAACCTATAGTTGTTTGTTTTTTTGGACACACAAGCACATTGGCTAGCATCATGTTGAGTGATGGGGGAGAGGGAGACCAGCTATGCTCACTGAGATTCCTGGCTTTGAACCAGCAACCTCCCGATTATAGGTCCAACACTACCTTCCGCATCACATGAAGCTACCAAAAATGTTCTCCCCCATATGCTTGGAGGAGAACCCTAACTACCAGACGATTATGCTGAATGAGATTCTCAGACATGGATGGCTGCGGCATCACTGGGCATTGAACCAGCAACCTCCTGATGCCTCCTGAAGTCGGGAGTACTACGACAAATGCTTACTGAAGTGTTCTGTATTTCAGTATTCACCACTGTGCTTCCCCCAACACCCTCCACCCTCCACCTCTAGCAGCCCAGCCCTGAAGCCGCCAGAGAGAGCGAGCAGCGGCGCGTTTGATCCAGGCCCAAGCTGAGATGGTAATGTACTTGTGTTCTGCAAAACCCTTAAGAAATGTATTTGATGTTTTGCTTATAGACATACATTTTCAGTGTTCTTACATAATCTGCTGCATCGACGGGAGCTGAGGGAGGCCGTGCGGGAGAAGAGGAATCATCAGAAAGAGGAAGATTAAAAACCCACTGGACTGCGGATGTCGCTGGAGTGCTGGAGTGTGTGCGTTCATTAGCGTAGGCTTTCGTCTCGCTCATATCAAAATACAAACAAACACACACACACACACACACACACTTGTGCAACCATATTCCTTTGACTAAATATGTGTTATTGCTCTGCTGTTTCTTTCCACGCCCTGAAGGGAACAAAGAAAATGTGCCACTTATATAACTTCTATTACACTCCAGCCGACTCACTGCAGTCGAGAGAGCCTGGGAATCCTAAAACACACTCAAACCCACGCCTACTGAAAAGTACAGGAATCCTCCGGCTCGAAAGAACTGACTGCGGGGAATTCACAAAGAAATCTGACAGTTTACAGAAGAGAAAACACTCCTAACTTTTAATGGAAGTTAAAGTTTGGACAATTTCTATTAGTCTAACATATCATGAAATGAAAATGTGTGTGTGTGTGTGTGTATATATATATATATAAATTATACCCAGACTAAAATATGAATATTAATAAAATATCCAGAATAAAGTTGTAATAAAAGCATATCATGAATGAAGTTAAAATAAAGTTAGTAACTAGAAAGAATTTCTAATATGAGAATATTCAGAATGAAGGTTTGATAAATATAATATCCCAAATGAATTTTTAATAAAAGAATATAAAGAATTCCCTCATAATAAAGTTAATATCCAGAATGAATTTCTGCAAAAACAAAATATAAAGAATTCCCTTATAATAAAGTTAATATCCAGAATGAATTTCTGCAAAAACAAAATATAAAGAATTCCCTTATAATAAAGTTAATATCCAGAATGAATTTCTGCAAAAACAAAATATAAAGAATTCCCTTATAATAAAGTTAATATCCAGAATGAATTTCTGCAAAAACAAAATATAAAGAATTCCCTCATAATAAAGTTAATATCCAGAATAAATTTCTAAAAACGTTAAAAACCAGAATGAAGTTTATAATAAAAGTAATATCCCAAATGAACAAGGTTTTAATAATATGTATATATAATATCCAGAATTAATTTCTAATAGTTATTATCCAGGGTGGATTTCTAAGAAACCAATATCCAGAAGAAAGTTTTAATGAAGTTAATATCCAGAATTACATTATAATAATGTTAACATCTACAATAAAGTTATAATCAAAGAATATCCAGAATAAAGTTATAATAAATTTTGTTTCTAGTAAGAAGTTGTAATAGTCAATGTCCAGAAAACGTTAAAATAAGGTTAATATCCAGAAATGAGTTATAATAAATGCAATTACTCTTAGTTAACATCCAGAATGAAATGAAATATCTGAAATTAAGTTATAAAGTTTGATTTATTTTAAGATTAACGTCCGTAATGAAGTTCTAATGAAAGAATATCCAGAACAATGTTGTAATAAAGGAATTTCCAGTATTAATGTATATAATATATAAGATTAATTTCCAGAGTACTATTTTTTAAATATAAAATAAATATTCACAATTAAAATGATCTGTAATGAATTTGATCCATAATTTAAAAAATAATAATAATAAAAAAATAAAAGTATATATAAATAAAAGATGATTTTATGTGTGTGAGACATTCTGACCACTTCCTGCATGTTTGCTTGTTTGTGTTTATTCTAATGCTTTGTTTACAGGTAAACACACACAGTGCTGTACTGCATATCTCACGTATCTTGAGATATTTGGGTGTGATCCATGCGTGGACTGAAGCTGGAGAGCTCACTCTCGGTAATCGCAGTAATACAGTAATCACAGTACAATGCAGTAATCTGTCTAAATCTGATTTTCAAGGTCAGCCTTAGAAACTGGGTCTAATTTCTCTCTGCCGAGTCCAGCCTAATGAGTTCCTGCTAATAAGCTTGCTCTGCCATCACCCCCCCCCCCCCTCCCCGCCCACCCCCCAAGCTGAGGAACGAAGAGCTGAGCACAACGCTGGCAATGCCTGTCTTCATCCATCTCCGCGTCCATTGCTCGGAAGTCTTCAAATCGGATTTTGGCCTCTGGATTGGATGAAATCTCTGCAATCTGGCCATTTCGGGAGCTATTTCAGGGCTTTAATCCAATCCTGGAGGCAAAGTACAGTTGCCCTGGGGCCCTGGGTGCTGGGTCGTGTCCCACATCGGCCCAGTGACTGTGGACACCGGTCCCAAATCTCAAATACACCCTTACAAATCAAATGCTACTTGGTTTTGGAGGTGTAGTTCTAGGAACAACAAGGTTCTGTTCTAGTAATGCTCAGAAACCAAAGGCTCAGAAGGCCAAAGGTGCTTGGCCCCCAGAACCAAGTAGGTGAGCAGGGATTTGACCCAACACTGTTCAACACAAGTACTCAGACGACAGAACCAGTGTGGGATGGGTCAAATTCCACAGTAGAACCAATCCAATTAGCCATGTCAGCTGAGGGAGGGGAGGGGGCAAATTCTCTGTTTCAGCTGTGTGTTGGGGGGGCGGGGCAAATTTAAGGACAGAATGAACCAAACGAATATCTTAGACAATCAAACCAATCATAATCTCCATTTCAGCTGGAGGTGGGGTCACATGCTTAGCAAAAGAACCAAACAAAACCAAAGGGTCACTGTACAAGGGACCTATCGTCTGGCTGTGGACGTTCGTCAACAGCCAGACGTTCGTTGCTAGCTTGGCAGTGCATTGTCAACACAGGCACGTGCAGCCCGGCACTCGTACAGCACCCCCCTCCCCCCCCCCCACTCTTTACACCACCGAAATAGCAATCCGCCAAGGTCAGTCTGACCGCACCTGGCTCTTAAAGGGTAGGTGAGCAACACTCTGAGTGGTTTATTATTGCACGTTACGCCCCCAAAAAAACACACCCATAATTAATTAGGAGACTTAGCATATGCCTTAAGTGAGTTTCGAGCCATGCAAGGCAAACTTTTCCCATTGTTACCATCGCACAGTGGACGGCTTGCCTGAAGATCGATGAAATAGCCACGAGTGCTAATATCTATATTATAAGCTTTTATATAAGCTTTATAAAGCATGGGGGGGTCTTTTACAAGCTTCAGCTACCCATGTTTTACCTAAAACCACCAAAAAAAATGCTAATGTGCATCAGCGTTAGCTTAACGCTAATGTACTAGTGGAATTGCCATAGAAGCGCTAGAAGAAATGATCGTTATCGTAGAGGTGGGTTTGTTTTTCTGGTTTTTGAGGGTTTTTTTGCTACGTTTTGTGACATTTGAAGGCCGAGCTCCAGCCGTCACAGCTCGCCACTGTGTGCACCTGCAGGAGCACAGGCTTCACACTCGCGATAGACCTCATTTGAAGTGACATGAATGGAAATAAAAGGAGAGTAGGCAGCCTATCTTTATGCAAATTGGCTCCATTGCATTCATCGCCAATTGATTCTTGCTTGGGTCTGTGAGGACATGGCTTCAGGCGCTGGGGTAAAAAAGCATGTTACGAAACGTATTCAACACACACTCCGAATGAAAAGCACACTCCCACTTCCCACGCCAACACACTCTTCTTATGGCTATTCAACCCACGGCCTGGTTGACAGCTTGGTGGGATTGCAGCGAGAAAACCCGCAGTGGGTGGAATGTTATCTAACGCCAAACCTGGAGACAGGTGAGGAGAGAGAGAGCGGGCCGAGATAGCAGAGCTAACGGGCGAATTCTGGCGAATTCGAAGCTGGGTTGCCGGAGAGTACAGGGTTGGAAAACTGTCACGGCATCAAATCAGAACTATTAGGTGTTGCTGTTCAAGTGGCCTGAGTTCTAACTGGATAGCACCTGTAGGGATCATTATAGGTTCCTAGGCAACATGCTCATGTGGGGCTCACATGGGTGGGACTTGGGCTAGCTAGGTTCCAGATGGGTTCCAGGTGGGTTTGCAGAGTTGGGCCCACCCTAATCTTACATGGGTCCCATCTAGACTCCCCGTATGCAGTGTACAACCCAGATTGGGCCCATGTTTAACCCCTCCTGGTCCCGTCGTTGGCACGGGTGGGCTTCCATATGTGGGACAAAGATGGAACCCAGTTGGGCGACCCATACAGGCCTGTTAGTCATCAGCTTCCAATGAAATAAATCCCATTTGTTAAAGAAACCGATGCCCACAAAGCAGGAGAAAGCGTCCAAGCCAACGTCCACAAAGTTTTGTCCTCAGGTTCCATGTTGGCCCTACATGTGGATACCCATCAGGGTCAATGATGAGACCAGGAGGAGTTAAACATGGACCCATCTTGGTTATGCATACAGGCCTAGATGGAACCCATGTGAGATTTGGGTGGGTTGGTAACGATGGTGCCCATTTGGGAAGTGCAAACCCATTTAGAGCCCACCTGGAAGCCACCAAGCCCACGTTCCACCCATACGAGCCCCACATGAACATGTTGGCTGGGTGCTTATAGGATTGCTAGATATGCAAGTCCAAAGACCTTCAGGAAGCTTGACCAGACTCTGGATTGGTGGTGCACTGTTCTACTGTGCAGCGACTCCTGCGCCAATAGGACCCTCATGGAAGAGTCATCAGAAGAACCCCTCACCTGGGGGTGAATCGATCCACCGAGTGATCCGAGTCGATATGCGAGGCAAGAAACCTGGTATTCCATGGGCAGAAAGGCCTGGGCAGATGTTTCTCCCAGGTTGTCGTCCCAGAAACCGATGTGGACTTACCTGGGGCAGTGGCCAGAACAGCTGGAGCAAGCCCAGTGGTCAGGAGGAGGAACAGGATGGACACTCTTCTGATGACCATGATGACCAGCAGCTAATGGATGCCACTTCTCTCCAGGTCTGTCCGTTAACCAAAAGCTCAGAGAGCTATCTTGCTCTTTGAGCCGGCACAAACCAGATTAGGACTGACCCTTGAACCCATTTACAAATACTATTAATGTGGGCTTTTGTTGATGCTGGTCAAAGTTCTCATTGGTTTATTGGACATTGAAGAAGATTTCCATGAAATGACCGATAGCAGACTGGAGAACAGTGTGGTTGTTCATAATCAGCAGCTCAGATAACCTCTGTGGCACAGGCCATGGAGGTGTTTAACACCACAGTAGATACTGCTGTGAAGCTGCGGACCAGTCATGGTGTCCATGTTGATCGACACCAGTCCACCATTGGAACCATGGAACTGGACCCAGGAGTGGCAGAAGCAGGCCGTCTCGTCCGATGGGTCCTGTTTCTTTGCCTGTGGCAGTGATAGGCTGGGGAGTGATGGCACCAGGATGCCCTGGGAGAAGAAGAGGGACGCTGGCAGAGGGAGTGTCAGTGGTCCAGGTATTCATGTGGACCCCCTGGATGATACAGGATTCAGGGTGTTGCCCTGACCTTCAAATCCCCCAGATCTCCAATCCGATAAAGCACCTCTGGGACGTCCAATGTGCGGAGGCTCCACCTAACAACTTCTAGAACATCCAGAACTTCCAGAAAAGGATCTGCTGCAACGCCTTGGTGTCAAGATACAACAGGGCACCTTCAGAGGTCTCGTGGAGACCATGTCTCGCAGTGCATATATACTCTCAATGATTCTGCCAGGCCATCTGGCAACTGACATACGTTGGTTATAATTAAATCCATATACAGAGTCAATGTATAATATAAATTACAGTTTACGTGACATTATAGTAGGATAAATATCTAGAGTTAAGTTATACATACATATATAGTCTCATCATAACCTATATATAACTTTTAGCACCTTGCTATACGCACACACACACACATTCCGCAGCCTGTAATGATGATTAATGACTACCTTGTTCATTAATAAGTCAGTGAACATCTTTGTGATCAGAGTCGCACATTAGACCCTGATCGGACTCTGATCATTCAGCTCCTACAAGAAGAACAGATCACAGAGCAAAGCCGGACGGCTGGACCCAGAGAGGAAAACCACAGGGCAGAGTCTCAGAGATAAAGGAAAGGCTTATGTAAGACATGTGCCACACATCCTAAATATTAATGTTATTAGAGCTTCATACTGGATATTAATATTATTAGAGCTTCATACTGAATATTAATGTTATTAGAGTTTCATACTGGATATTAACATTATTAGAGCTTCATACTGGATATTAATGTTATTAGAGCTTCATACTGGATATTAATGCTATTAGAACTTCATACTAAATATTAATGCTATTAGAACTTCATACTGGATATTAATGCTATTAGAGCTTCAACATTTATCAACATTTATCAATGTTTTTCCACAATAAATACTTTGAAGGAAAGAATGCAGGAAAAATAAACAGATCAAAACAAAAACAATATTTTACTTCTATTTAAACCTAAAATCACTTCAAACTCCAACCCTGTTCCACCTTTTATAAACTGCAGATCGGATTTCTTCCTCTGGAACATGTGATAAACACAGGCCAGTATTCCCCATAGACCCCCTTTAACCGCGGTGTATTAGTGGAGAGGCATTGCCATCTACTGGACTGTAATCCTCATGGCACTTGGAGATTCACTGTCTGCTCGAGACGAAAGACGTTTTCCAGCCTAAAACAGGAGTTTAACCTGTTCAGAATTCATATTTGAATACATTTTTTAATATTTTAAAAACATTTACTAAGAATATATCATAGAATATCATACTGGATATTAATGTTATTAGAGCTTCATACTGGATATTAATGCTATTAGAGCTTCATACTGGATATTAATGCTATTAGAGCTTCATACTGGATATTAATGATATTAGAGCTTCATACTGGATATTAATGTTATTAGAGCTTCATACTGGATATTAATGCTATTAGAGCTTCATACTGGATATTAATGTTATTAGAGATTCATACTGGATATTAATGCTATTAGAACTTCATACTGGATATTAATATTATTAGATCTTCATACTGGATATTAATGCTATTAGAGCTTCATACTGGATATTAATGTTATTAGATCTTCATACTGGATATTAATATTGTTAGAGCTTCATACTGGATATTAATGTTAGAAGAATCCTGCTCTAGAGGTGACTTTGGTTCCTATGTTGGATACTTATATCGGCTGAAGCTCCTCCAGATGTTCCTCCAGATGTTTCTCCAGATGACCCTTCAAGGGTCCAGATGACTTTTAAATGGTTTGACGAATTTATCAATAGAAAATGTCCAGAAATGACTTATTACATAAAGGATCCTGAACATGAACTTGTCTTTCAGTGAGGACTTTTGGTTCTTCGCCGGCTGCCTTTGACTGTTCTCAGAAACCTAAAGTCCAAACAGTTCTCTGAATTTCACGAGAGTGAGGCTAACCCGTTCTCAGGCCTTAATCCCAATCTCAGCCGGAGCACAGTACCTGTGAAGTGTGTGTGTGTGTGTGTGTGTGAAGTGTGTGTGTGTGTATTATTTATAGCTTTCTCTGCGTTGTGATCAAGAACCTTTGAGCTGGACCATATTATGTAAATAGGAGTTTCCATAGCACCGTCTCTCCAACTTCTGTGAAAACGCTCTTCAACGTAGCAATGAAGCAGAAAGTAGGTGTTTCTAATAAAGTGGCCAGCGAGTAGAAGCACAAGGTAGCAGGTGTTTCCAATAAAGTGGCCAGCCAGTGGAAGCACAATGTAGTAGATGTTTCTAATAAAGTGGCCAGCCAGTGGAAGCTCAAGGTAGTAGATGTTTCTAATAAAGTGGCCAGCCAGTGGAACCACAAGGTAGTAGGTGTTTCTAATAAAGTGGCCAGTGAGTGGAAGCACAAAGTAGTAGATGTTTCTAATAAAGTGGCCAGTGAGTGGAAGCACAAGGTAGTAGGTGTTTCTAATAAAGTGGCCAGCCAGTGGAACCACAAGGTAGTAGGTGTTTCTAATAAAGTGGCCAGCCAGTGGAAGCACAAGGTAGCAGGTGTTTCTAATAAAGTGGCCAGCCACTGGAAACACAAGGTAGTAGGTGTTTCTGATGAAGTGAGTTCTTGGCGCCTCTAAAAGCTTCCTTATGGAAAGTTGCCAGAAGCCATTGTTTTCTAATGGTTTTGAGAAAATCCAGGCGTGGTGGAGGGATACATGCCGGGTGTTGTGAAGTAAAATAGTGCCCAGTATTTTTCCCATGAGTACATCCGAAACTCAGAAGACACGTGAAGGTTCACTGGCGGGTCTGTATCGTACGACACCACCACTGTAAAGGATTACATCAGCTTGCAGACACCCATACTGGCTAGCATCGTGATGAGTGATGAGGGGAAGGGGAGGGCCATCCTACCCCTCCAGAAAGAGGGTATCAGTCACCAGCGATCACCTTCCTGATGATAGGGCCGACACTCAAATGCCCAAGCTAACTGAGAGCCCCCCAAACTCTGCCCACCCCCATCCTTTTTTAGCACTATGTATATATATTTGCCTGTACTTTTTTTTTATTTTAGAATTTTGAGGGTATCCCTAAATGACCTTTCCCACCTCTGCGGGGCAGCTGAGGTGAGCTCCATGGCAGCCCGAAATGGGAACAGTTTCTAAAAAAACATCAGCTTTACTCTCTACCAGTACGGTCGAACAGTTACTTCTATGAAAAATGAGGTCAATAAACACTTCGGCATCGTCCAGTACCAAGACTTTCTCTGTAGTGGTGATTGTTTTGTAAATTCTCTGGACTGCACACAGGTTACAGAGGTCATTCATTGACTGGAGAGGAGCACTCAGGACACATGGAGGCAATTCCAAAGTGGCAAGGATGTCCAAAAACCAATGCCTGACCGGGACAGGGGGGTTTTCCTTGTTCGTCTGACTCACGAACCCCTTTCGTACCCACCGTCGATGCCCCTCCATCAGTGCAGACGGTTTCCCCATTACAATCCACCTGTTGCTTTCGTAGGGAAAGTGCTTGGGTAATAGAAAGTTTCCCCTAATTATGTCAGCATCCACAAATCCCCGCTAGGCCCGGGGGGTTGTGAGGTCGAATCCCAAGCCATGCTGCTTTGCCATCAGCAGCCGGAGCCTGAGGGAGTACAACCGGCCGTGCTCTCTCTCCCCTCATCACTCTTGTTAGCTGGTGTGTTGGAGCCGTGGGACCTCCCACTCTGTCCTGGTTAATGTCCATGAATTTTCCCAAATGGGTCCCATCGTTACAGCCCACCCTAATCTCACATCTAGACCCCCGTATGCAGTGTACCACCAAACCGAGGCCCACGTTTAACCCCTCCTGGTCCCGTCACTGACCCTGTTGGGCATCCATATGTGAGGCCAACATGGAACCCATGGACAAAACTTTCTAAATCACAGCTGGGTGACCCATCCAGGTCCCACAGGACCTGTCACTCGACCAGTCTGTGAACCTGTCACTGGGCCTGTCTGCTTTAGTGAGGCTCTTCTGTGTGTATGCAAAAACAAGCCCAGCTCCAGCATGGAGTGGAAAATAGTCTACACATTGTGTTCTGTTTTGTTTCTAGAGAAGCCAAAGTTGGTCATGGTGGACAGGCAGAGGTGGGTGGGTAGGTTGTGTGGGCGGAGTCTCACCCTCCAGCATGTGGAAGCTGGTTTTCGGGGTATAAAATAAACGGACATCAAAAGTGCTAGAGACACAGGCTACGTCTGTCGCGGCCTCTACAGGGCAGCCCTACTCCACTCCTCACTCCTCACTCCTCGCGCCCACTGTCACAGCATGACCGGAAATGCCTCGGAAACGAGCCCACTGCAGGGGGCGCAGCCACTGGTGAGTCCAGCCATTGCTTTCCTTGTAGTTGTGAGATCTTAGGAGCTGCTGTTCTGGTCCCCACTCAGCTTGCTTGGATCCTGCGCTGGAAAAGTGCAATGGATCTGGGGATCTTGCTGGTGTGCGGACGTTGCAGTGATTTTTCACATTTTGTTCAGCAGTAAATACAAGTTATACACACGTTATAATGAGCATAAATATTATACACGTTATGATGAGCATAAACATTATACACGTTATAATGAGCATAAATATTATACACGTTATAATGAGCATAAATATTATACACGTTATGATGAGCATAAATATACACGTTATGATGAGCATAAATATTATACACGTTATAATGAGCATAAATATTATACACGTTATAATGAGCATAAATATTATACACGTTATGATGAGCATAAATATTATACACTTTCTCCTCCAAGCCTGTTGAGCTCCAGTAGTGTTGCAATAGCAGCGGCTCCAAAAGAAGGATGGATGGATGGATGGATAGATAAATGGATGGATGGATGGATGGATGGATTGATATATAAATAGTTGGATGGGTGGATGGATGAATAGATAAATACATGGATGGATAGAAGGATGGATGGATAGATAGATAAATAGATGGATGGATGGATGGATGGATGGATTGATAAATAGATGGATGGATGGGTGGATGGATAAATAGATGGATGGATGGATGGATGGATAAATAGATGGATGGATGAATGGATGGATGGATGGATGATAGATAAATAGATGGATGGATGGATGGATGGATAGATACATACATGGATGGATAGAAGGATGGATGGATGGATGGATGGATAGATAGATAAATAGATGTATGGATGGATAAATAGATGGGTGGATGGATGGATGGATGGATGGATGGATAAATAGATGGATGGATGGATAAATGGATGGATGGATGGATGGGTGGATGGATAAATAAATGGATGGATGGATAGATAAATAGATGGATGGATGGATGGATGGATAGATAAATATATGGATGGATGGGTGGATGGATGATAGATAAATAGATGGGTGGATGGATGGATGGATAGATAAATACATGGATGGATGGATGGATGGATAAATAGATGGGTGGATGGACGGATGGATGGATGGATAGATAAATAGATGGATGGATGGACGGATGGATGGATGGATAGATAAATAGATGGATGGATGGATAAATAAATGGATGGGTGGATGGATGGATGGATGTATAGATAGATTAATAAATGGATGGGTGGATGGATGGATGGATGTATAGATAGATTAATAAATGGATGGGTGGATGGATGATAGATAAATAGATGGATGGATGTATAGATAGATAGATGGATGGGTGGATGGATGGACAGATAGCTAGATAGATAGACAGATTACAATATTTAAATTCTGTTCATATTTACGTCTCAAACTCAAATAATAAAGTAATCTAAAGTTTCATGAGAAGAACTGAGAAGAAATTAGGTCTAGGGGTCAACAGGTCAGGAGATGGAAAGAGTATCGGATTGCTTTCGGTATCGGCAGATCCTCAGGGTTGTAGAATCGTTATGGTATCGCTCCACTCCTAATCCAAATCCTCGCTTTCCCCGTGTTTTTAACAGATGTATTCAGATGATCGAGAAGATGACCGCGGCTTCAGGCAGCGGCCGCAGGGTTCCAGCAAAGGCCGGTGGATCAAGAGTAAACGTGAGTGACCATCCAGTACATCTACAGCACCATAGACCTCTGCACTTACAGGTTAGGACGAATCTAAGGGCCTGGGACCGACAGGGTAGGCTGGCGTGGTTAGAGTTGTGGGGCCCACTACTGCTGGTAGGATTGCTAGAGGAGGACCTTCAGGAGGATTGAGCAGGTTCTGCAGTGGTGGAGCACTATTCTACTGTGCAGCAATACTTGCAGTAACAGGACCTCCATGGAAAAGTCATCAGAAGAACACCCTTTCTGGGTGTTAGCATCAGAATTTATGAAGGGAACATCTACACTCCTAAAAGAGGGTGGATGTTGGTTCTACGTTCTATGTTGGTTCTACGTAGAAGCATTTTTTAAGGTTCTTTGCAGACAACATGCTTCCCTTTGAGACATTTGTTAATGCAATGGGTTTTTTAGTGTCACGGTTCTTTTTAGAACCATTTTCTTCAGTAAAGAACCCTCGAAGAACCCATTTCAGGGGTCTTCTTAGAGGGTTCAATGTCACTGAAGAACCACTTATGGTTCTTTTGGTTAAGGAGGGACTTCAGGAAAACTCCAACTGCTAGCTTGGGTGTATTTAATGGCCCTTTAGCTCAGTGGCTAGGCTGGCTGACCACCGCAGGCTTTCCCTGGGGGCTGTAGTATGACATATTGATGCAATGCATGCTGGGTATTGTAGTGTAAGAACACTGATGAAGCAAACTACTAAAAGTAGTAAAAGTAATTAGGCTGGAATACCGCTTTGCGCTACACTGTACCAATTTCCTGAAGGGGAATCCAGATTAATGAGGCCTAATTGCCATTCCCAGAATTCCTCTACTTGTTTTATGGCGTCCTTGAGGGGTCATTTGAAAGGTTTGGGAATTTTGAAGTTTTCGGAAAGCTGTGTTTTAGTGATTTTGGGAATCGGATGAGGAGGTATCACGGAAGCTTCTGAAAAGGCTTCTGCAGAGCTGCTTTGGGAAATGATGTCAGCAGGTCTTGGAACTACGCTATTTCCAGTGAGTGTTTACGCTATGGTCGCAGGCATCTCCTCAGGGCGCCTCTGTTATGGGCGAGTTTGACCGGGCTGTTTTGGGTTCAGAGCGGGATTCTCAGAGATTTGCGGCTGGAATGCGAGCTTGGCCAGTTTCCACTGCTGCCCCATCAACACCAGTCAGTGTGTGACTTAGGAATCCAAGCCAGCTAAGGTCAACACTTACTACTCCTGTCCAGCAGGCTGTACCTTAAATGTACATTGCTCTATACACCGATCAGCCATAACATTAAAACCAATTTTGAAAGTCTACTTTTGAGGAGGGCCCCAAACGGTCAAAGAGAACCCTTTATAGTGCTACATAGAACCATTTTAAAGGTTCTTGACAGACAAAAAGCTTTCCTTGTATTTGAAGACCATTAAACCAAACAATGACACATTTATGCCTCCAAATGTAGGTCCATGGGTGATGTAAGTCCATGGGTTATGTAGGTCAATGGGTAATGTAGTTTCATGGGTGATGTAGGTTCATGGATATTGTAGGTTCATGGGTGATGTAGGTTCATAGGTAATGTAGTTTCATGGGTAATGTACGTTCATGGCTTATGTAGGTTCATGGGTTATGTAGGTTCATGGGTTATGTGGGTTCATGGGTTATGTAGGTCCATGGGTGATGTAGGTCCATGGGTGATGTAGGTTCATGGGTGATGTAGGTTAATGGGTTATGTAGGTCCATGGGTTATGTAGGTCCATGGGTGATGTAGGTCCATGGATGATGTAGGTCCATGGGTTATGTAGCTCCATGGGTGATGTAGGTCCATGGGTTATGTAGGTTCATGGGTGATGTAGGTTCATGGGTTATGTAGTATCATGAGTAATGTAGGTTCATGGATGATGTAGTTTCTCTGCAGCTCCTAAATTCACAGCTATGCCTTGTGGGTATTGTAGTGCATTAAGGCCACCCTGTCTCCGCAGTCTGTAGCCCACTGTGGAGGAAGTTTTTCCTGTGGCATTTGGGAGATGACTGGATCATCCTCATCTTGCTGGGAATCATCCCAGCCGTCTTCAGCTGGGCCATGGACTTCGGCATTGACCTCGGCCTGGACAGTAAGTGTGTGAAGGGTTAAATGTTATACATACGGCCTGCTGACCAGTTATTAACCTAAAATTCATATAAATGTTGAGTATCTACTATGACTTATTCAGTTAGCACCATGAATTATTCAGTATCCAGTATGAATTCTACAGTAAATATTACACAATCGGTATCCTCTATAAATTCTACAGTAAATACTATAGATTATTTAGTATCCACTATGAATTATACAGTAACTACTATGAATAATTTAGTATCTACTAGTATGAATTTGTTCAACAACCACTATGAATTATTTAGTATAAACAGGGACTTACTATTTAGGAAGTATCCACTATATACCTACTACGACTTATTCAATTACCACTATGAGTTATACAGTAAATTCTATTAATTATTCAGTATCCACTATGAATTATACAGTATCCAGTATGAGTTATATGTACATAAGGACTATGACTTAATCATTATCCATTATGAATTATTCATTATGAATTATACAGTAAGTAATATGACTCAATCGGGATCAACAATGAATTATGCAGTATCCACTATGAATTATACAGTAAGTACTATGACTCGTTCAGTATGTACTATAAATTTTTCAACAACCACTAAGAATTATGTAGTATATATAATGAATTGCTTGGTATCTACTATAGGTATCTACTATATATATATATATATAATATATATATATAATATATAATATATAATATATATAATATATATATATATAATTCAGTATCCACTATGAAGTATTCAACAACCACTATGAATTGTTCACAACCACTATGAATTATTCAGTGCCTACAATGCATTATTTGATATCCACTATGAATTATTCAATACCCATATTGTCTGTAGGTCTAACAGTGTACTCTCTCTCTCTCTCTCTCTTTCTGTGTGTGTGTGTGTGTGTGGGAAGGTACGAGGTGGCTGTATGGAAAGGCTCACAGTAACGTGATCCTGCAGTATCTGGCCTGGGTCTCCATTCCTGTGCTGCTAATCAGCTTCGCAGCACTGTTCACCTACTTCGTAGGACCACAAGCTGCTGGTAAATCACACACACACACACACACACACACACACTTTAATTTCATACATGTGCCACATATATATGTGTGTTTGTGTGTGTGTGATAACTGACCTGTCTCCTAACCTGCTGACCGCAACAGGATCCGGAATTCCAGAGATAAAGACCATTGTAAAAGGGGTCAATGTCAAAGACCATCTCAGCCTGAACACTCTGGTGGCCAAAATCGTCGGCCTCACCTGCGCCTTGGGCAGTGGCATGCCTCTGGGGAAGGAGGTAGGTACACACACACACACACACACACACACACACAATAAACTATTGAAGTGATCGATTAACTGAGAGAATGTCATTTAAAGAAGCTTACGTGCAGCAGTGTGTGCTTTCCGACCCTGCTGGTCAACCAGCGCGGTCACCACACTGGTCATAATGGTCAAGGGTTAAGCCATCAAGCTCAAACGTACACAAATTACCTCGTACTGGTTGACCAGCTTGACCAGCAGATCCATTGTCTGTCTCTCCTCCCTCCAGAGCCCCTTTGTGCACATCGGGAGCATTTGTGCCGCACAGCTGTGCAGATTCACCTCCTTCGCTGGAAAGGTTAAGAAGGTAAAGCAAAAATAAAAAATCTCAGTTACAAATTGAATGACCAGCCTGGTCAAGCTTGGTCTCACTGATTTTCTACCATGCTCAGGTTGGTCATGCTTGTCCTTTGTATTCGCTAGAGTGACTCGCGGAACATCGAGCTGGTGATATGTGGCTCTGCGGTCGGGCTGGCCTGCTGCTTCGGCTCCCCTGTTGGAGGTGAGGACATATTTGAGAGCCAGTGCACCACCGTCCCTTTAGACTCATAGCTCAACCTTCAGGCGGGTTCCTGGCAGTTATATGGGGTGCTGGTTTGCCTGTCTTACCGGCGTATGAGCGGAGGAGCCTAAGGTGTATGGATGGTGTATGTGTTTGTGTATATAATGTGTGTGTGTGTATTTAATGTGTGTGTGTGTATTTAATGTGTGTGTGTGTGTGTGTTTTGCAGGTCTGCTGTACAGTGTAGAAGTAGCTTCTTCATTCTTTATGGTCAGAAACTACTGGAAAGGACTGTTTGCTGCTACCGTCAGTGCCTTCGTGTTCAGACTACTGCCAATGTTATACGGACAATTCGGTGTGTTGCTGCTGCTGTTGTTGTTATTTATTTATTTGTTTGTTTGTTTGTTGTGGTAAAATGATGGTTAATGACTGCATAAACATTCCTATAAATAATATTATTAAAGTTTATATTTAAATAATAAATTAATATATTTTAATATATATTTTTAATGATTGATATTTATAAACACAATTAAAAAATAATAGTAGTAATAGTAATTATTTTTGTTTTTTATAGTAAATTAAAATTATTGCAAAATATTGGTTACAGCTATTAGCTAGCTAGCTAGCGAGCTATCCTATAATAGTTCTGAAGCTATTATACAGCTTTATTTATTTATAGTTATTAATAATAACGATGTTCCGATTCCAGAGCCGATTCGGGTTTTTTTTTAATGGACCCTGTATCCGCTTCCAAGGTTCCGACCCACTTCAAATTAGCTTTAGCTTTGCTGTAGCTAAGCTAATAGCTATATCTAGCGTCCTCTAGCAATGCTTTTAAAAGCTTTTGCAGACGAACCCCTCACGTTAAGGTTATTTCAGTGAGGAGAACCAAACAGAACCAAACAGAACTTCACTAGAACTGACCATTTCGACGACGTTTCCAGTCAGCAGCCAAAACAGACGCTAATTTTTTTAGCTTCCACTGCTAACTCTCCATTCCACCTTAAGTGGCGCGGCCGTTACAGCGTGCAAGTGTCAACGGCAGCGCGGCACTGCTGCATTATTTAAGGTGGAACGGAAAGTTCGGGGAGGAGGAACGTAGAGAGCTAGCTTAGCTTAGCTTAGCTTAACTCTCTACCACAGAAAACGGCTCGCAGTGTGTTAGCTAGTCAGTCTGTCCGAAAATGAGGGTTAAACTCTTCACTCTTCCACTAAATGTTGGATGTTTTCTGTTTACCGTTTTAATTTTTAATTAATTTTTTAATAATTAATTAATTAATTAATAATTTTTAATTTTTAAAAAAGCCCCACACACCCAGCTAGCTTGTAGCCAGCCAGCTAGCTAAGCTAAGCTAGCAGTGATATTTTAGTCAGTGGGAAAATATAAGGTTCCGTCCCGAACCCGAACTATGGTGGGAATGCTCTGTTCTACCAGAGAGAGAACCCAGCTCCTTCCTCTGGTTCTGAACCAGCTCTGAACGCTAATGCTAATGCTAACGCACCCGTGATTAGACATCAGATCAGATATCCAATAATAATAAATATTATAATAATAATGATAATAACAAATAGGAGCTGTTCCTTCCTCTACAGAAACCGTGACGCCTCTGTTTAAGACGTGGTTCCGCCAGGAACATCCCTACGAGCTTCTGGAGATTCTGTCCTTCTCCGTCCTGGGGTATGTACTGTGTGTGTGTGTGTGTGTGTGTGTGTGTGTGCACACTCAGGATAAGCTTGGGTCAGTTGGTCGCTGGTTCGAATCCCGGGTCATGCAGCCGGAGCCTGAGGGTGCACAACAGGCCTTGCTCTCTCCGGGTGGGCAGATGGCGCTCTTCAGTGATGGCGTCTATTAGCCTGTGGGTCAGATCTGGGTACCCGGCGGTTTCCTCCGAGTGTGTTGTTCGCCCGGTGACACCCATAACACTCTCTCTCTCGCTCTCTCTCGCTCGCTCGCTCGCTCAGTGTACTGAGTGGTCTTGCTGGGGCGTTCTTTGTCTTCATGAACGGTGTGATGGTGCGCTTCATTCGGAGCCCGAGACCCATCAGCAAGTTCCTCGTCAAGACGTGAGTTCTTCAACAGTGTGTGTGTGTGTGTGTTCTGCATTCTCTGTGAAAAAACTACAGCTTTAACGAGTGTGTGTGTGTGTGTGTGTAGGCGTGTGCTGTATCCTGCTCTGGTCACTCTGGTCACGGCAACGCTGACCTTCCCTCCTGGTTTTGGGCAGTTCATGGCGGGCGAGGTAAGGCCACACTCTCCTCACTACACAAGCTCATGAAGCTCTGGTCCACTGCCGGGCCGAACGGTACCGAGCACAGGTCCGCAGATTGGCTCCATGTTTGCGTCACATTTGGGCCTTCTGGGTCTTTATATTCCCAGTACAGAAACTGTCCCGGCTACCAGGCCTCGTCGACCTCACTAAGACGGCCTTAGCACAGCCCAGCGTCCAGCGGGCGTAGCTCCCGCAGCGTTACCAAGGCCTGGCCCGTCCCACATGCAGGGTTCTGTAAAATTCCTGCATGCTGCCTAGGAGCTTCACGCCCGTCCTCCTAACCGCCTTTCTCCTCACAGCTGACGCAGAGGGAAACCCTGATCGCCCTTTTCGACAACCTCACCTGGTCCAAGCACTTAGAGGAGGAGCACTTCGACCATTACGACCATTCCGACCACTCGGTGGCCTGGAAACACCCGCACGTCAACGTGTTCGGCACCCTCGCCATCTCCTTCATCATGAAGGTCAGCATCCACCACACGTCCGAAGCTTGCCAATCTGCAGATCCTAGATCAGGGGCAGCGTTATCCACATACAGCAATCAGCCACAACATTAGCACCACCTCTGCATACCCTGTTGGTTCCTGCATACCCTTCTTTCACCCTGACCACCACAGAGCAGACTGCAGTATTTGGGTGGTGGGTCATTCTCAGCACTGCAGTGACACTGCCAGACGTGGTGGTGCTGTGTCCACTCCTACCTAGATGCACCACCTTGTAGCTGTAGAAGAAGCCAGAGACCGAAGCTCTGTGTCTGTTGCTGCACAGTTTGCGCTGGTCATCCTACGGTCCTTCATCAGTGCCCACAGGACGCTGCCACCCACAGCATGCTGTTGGCCGGGTATTTATGGTTGGTGGACTGTCAGATGGACTACAGTCTGGAATTATAGAGCTATGTGGGGAAGCTGATATAATAGACACATGTAGAAACAAGGAGGTGGTGTTAATGTTATGGCTGAAATATGTCTTCCATATATTCTAACATATCATATATTGGGGCACTGGGTGCCCACGCTCACATCGTTAAGGCTCAGTACGTCGTACCTATCATTCATGCCCACCTCCCTGCAGTTCTTCATGTCTGCTGTGGCCATCTCCATGCCAGTACCATGCGGAGCCTTTGTGCCAGCCTTCGTCATTGGTAAGTGTGTACGCTGTGTATGCTGTGGGTGTGTGTTATGTGTGTGTGTGTTTGCGTGTTTGAGATGGTGAGAATAATAAATACGCACCGTTGGAACAGGGGCCGGCCTCGGCAGATTGGTAGGAGAAGTGGCAGCTGTGGTGTTACCTGCCGGGGTTCATTCCAACGGCACCCTCTACACTCCAGTACCAGGAAGCTACGCTGTAGCGGGTAATGAACACACGTCCACCGACACCCTACTTTAGTGTGTATCAAGCATGAGAATCCAGGCAAAGACGAACCCCGTGTGCCTGCAGGTGCAGCTGCGATGTCCGGGGCAGCCACTCACACCATATCCACGGCAGTGATCGTGTTCGAGCTGACCGGTCAGATCAACTACATTTTCCCCATCTTCTTCTCCGTTATTGTGGCTAACGTGGTGGCCCAGTGCCTACAGCCGTCCCTGTACGACTCCCTCATCCGCATCCGGAAGCTGCCTTACCCGACAGAGACCACCTGGGACCATCATGAGTGAGTGCGCGTCACCGCTCGTCACCTCCGTCACCTCCGTCACCTGAAAATCAGCGATAGATCCAAAAAAGCGGCCCTGGCCCTAACACATGCATCTCTCGCTCTCTCTTCAGGACGCCTGCGATTCAGGTGGAGGACATCATGGTGAAAGATGTGAAGTATATCACGCTTCACTGCACATACAGGGACGTCAACAACGTCCTGCGCAGGGCACAGCACGAAACTTTCCCCCTGGTGAAGTCTGCAGGTACCTCCACTGACACATTTCCACACAAGAGGGGCTTCGTTTATCTGGACTTTCCCCAACGTCTGTACCTCCGTCTTCCTCAGAGTCGATGATCCTGCTGGGTTCTGTTGAGCGAGTTCAGCTGCAGGCTCTGCTGTCCCGGCAGCTCAGTCGTGCCCAGCGACTGAGGTACCTCAAGGAGCGCCCTCAGAGCGAGGACGAAAACCTCATGGTAAGTCAAGAGGACTAGTGGCCGACACACTGATTCCCCAGCCATGCAGATGCATCACTTCATTAATTAGACTCAAATTTCCCCTGGAATTACACCAGTGACCGCTCTTAGGAAGCACCTTAAACTATTATAGCGCCCCCTTGTGGGCATCATTCTATCAGCTAAACACGTACAGAGTTACTTATCCTGCTAACTGTGAAATCTGTGTGTTTTTCTCTAAGGTCTCTAAAGATGGGGGCTCATTTAGTACAACACACTCCACCAAACCATCCAGAAGACCAACGCAGGGAGGTACAGAGATACCTACACTGTTAAAGCACCACAAAACACACACACACTGCATATCGTAGTGTGTCACAGAATTATCTATCACCATTACAACACCTCACTGGCAAGGCCTCTTTACTATATAGGTACTACATACCACCCCATGCCCTTAAAGCCTATTTTGAGAGACCCCCAGAATTTAGATTTCTTTAGGGGGTACAGGAACTCAATAATTCGGTCCTTACAGTTACAACACACTGCCATACACCTACTACACACCATCAGCAAACAGAAATATGGAAGGTTGTATTGCACACGCTCAAAACAACAATCGCTCAAGTTTGAGCACGATTGTCCTGGTGGATCTCCAGATGGCTGGATCCGGGATCCACAGAGTCCCCTGCAAGGTGGACAAGGCTACGCAGCGGTGGCTGGTGCTTGGGTCTCCTTTCTGGTAAGCCTTCCTTCCAGTCTTTGCTTGTTCTCTCCCATGCTTTCTAATGACCTGCTGCCCCCTCCCTCCATCTAGGGTCTGTCTTGTGCAATGTCCATCCAGGTCAGGATACTGTAAGGCAGCAGTGCCCGACCCTGCAGAGCATGCGTCCAACCTGGATCAACCTGGAGTCAGTTAGCCCGAATACTTCGTACAGCTTGAGGATGGGTTTTGGGTTCGGACCGAATCTGGTAGAAGATGATTGTTAGGTTGTGATTCCTGGATCAGGTTGAGTACTACCAAATTCTTCTTCTCACAACTTTTGAATAAACCAGAAGGAGGGTGATTCGGGCCAGTCACAGTCGGATGGAGGTCTCATGACAAAGTAGAGGGCGATTCGTGCCAGTCACAGTCGGATGAAGGTCTCATGACAAAGTAGGGGGCGATTCGGGCCAGTCACAGTCGGATGAAGGTCTCCTGACAAAGTAGGGGGCGATTCGGGCCAGTCACAGTCGGATGGAGGTCTCCTGACAAAGTAGGGGGCGATTCGGGCCAGTCACAGTCGGATGGAGGTCTCATGACAAACTAGGGGGCGATTCGGGCCAGTCACAGTCGGATGGAGGTCTCAAAGTAGGGGGCGATTCGGGCCAGTCACAGTCGGATGGAGGTCTCAAAGTAGGGGGCGATTCGGGCCAGTCACAGTCGGATGGAGGTCTCATGACAAACTAGGGGGCGATTCGGGCCAGTCACAGTCGGATGGAGGTCTCATGACAAACTAGGGGGCGATTCGGGCCAGTCACAGTCAGATGGAGGTCTCATGACAAACTAGGGGGCGATTCGGGCCAGTCACAGTCGGATGGAGATCTCAAAGTAGGGGGCGATTCGGGCCAGTCACAGTCGGATGGAGATCTCAAAGTAGGGGGTGATTCGGGCCAGTTGAAATCAAGCCTCAGGCCATTTCAGAGATCTGGACTACTGCTTTCACGGTCAGCGAACCCTTGACGCAAGTGACTATAGGGCCAGTACTAGGGTTAGGGCCAAAGATCAAGAACCCTGCCCTTATATCAGCTGGTGTTGGATGGTGTTGGGCTGACGGTGGCGGCTGAATGTCCTAAAGCTGTGGTGTGGTCTTGCGTTAGCATTAGCCAAGGCGCTACCTCTATTACAAGTCACCTGACTATTATCTCTAACTTTGCTGCAAAGGTTTCCAAGACTCTGACGTTACCTTGAAGACGCTCCTCTGTTCCCATTCTATAGTGGAGGGACTGGAGGTAAGAGACCTTTCCTGTTAGAAAGGAAGTCCTGCCTCAATCTTGCTAGATGTCTCTTACACTTAAAGAAAAGGTCTGAGGAATGCTGATGGTGTCTTTCTTTTTAGGATGATCCAGATGTGGAAGATACCATGACCAAAAGAGAGGTGACACTTTACACACTTTACATTTCCAGATATCCAGTCAGAGGGGGAGGTCTATGGGCCAATCATAGTCAAAGGGAAGTCTCAGAGCAAACAAGGTGGTGACATGGGCCAATCACAGTTACAGGGGAAGTCCTAGAACAAGCAAAGTGGTGATTTGGGCCAATCACAGTCAAGGCATAAGGACAAATGTAGTGATTTGGGCCAATCAGAGTCAGATAGAGGTCTCATAACAAACTAGGGGGCGATTTGGGCCAAAGTCAGTGGGAGGTTTGAAAGCAAACAAGGTGGTGAAATGGGCCAATTGCAGTTACAGGAGAGGCCTAAGGACAAAAGGAAGTAGTGATTTGGGCCAATCAGAGTCAGATGGAGGTGTCATAACAAACTAGGGGTTATTTGGGCTAGTCAGGGTCCAGTGGGAGGTCTCATAGCAAACAAGGTGGTGAAATGGTCCAATCACAGTTACAGGGGAGGCCAAAAGACAAATGAAGTAGTGATTTGGGCCAATCCGAGTCAGATGGAGGTCTCATAACAAACCTGGGTGTCTAACATCTAAAGGTCCCAAACTCATGCCAGCTGGAAACTGTAGTCCAGAGTTCCTTGTGGGTCCACCAGGGGGCACTTGCTCATTCTTTGTTTTTGAAGTGTGAGACAATGGCTGGTCTGTGTCCCTCTCTCCTGGTGCAGATTCTCGAGTGGGAGGAGCAGCAGCTCGAGGCAAGGGTGGACTTGAACAGCTGCAAGATTGATCCTGCTTCCATCCAGCTGGTGGAGCGCACGTCCTTGCAGAAGGTCTGTGAGCAGGGGATTAGCATCTGCAGTAGCTTTTTAAGTCTAGTTGTCCGTTATCCCAACTGTACCTGGTGTGCTAGCAGTCCCACAGCGCCCGCAGAACACTTAACGTTCCCTTCCTGTCTGATCTTCAGGTCCACAGTATCTTCTCGCTCATGGGTCTGGAACATGCGTACGTCACCAGCGTCGGGAGACTCATAGGGGTCGTGTCATGCCGGGAGGTGAGTCCTACCGCAGATACTGACCACAGTGCCGGTCTTGGCTGGTAATTGTTGGGTGGTGGACCCACTCTCAGCCTGTTGGTCACGTTGAGGCACTTGCTTCACATGGACCAGTGCTGAGAATGATCCACCAGCCAGATGATACCTGGTCAGCTGTGGTCCTGTGGTCAGCTGCCCAGTGATGAATATGAATAGGTGGTGAAAATGACCAATCACAGTGAGGGAGAGGTTGTGATTTGGGCCAGTCCCAGTCAGGGGGGAGGTCTCAGGACAAACACGGTGATGATTTGGGCCAATAACAGTGAGGGAAGACGTCGTAGGATAAACAATGTGGTGATTTGAGCCAATCAAAAAAAGGGGGAGGTCTCAAAACCAAATAATGTTGGAAAGTGGGCCAATCACAGTCTAGAGGAGGTGCCAGAACCAAATAATGTTGTAAAATGGGCCAATCACAGTCTAGAGGAGGTGCCAGAACCAAATAATGTTGTAAAATGGGCCAATCACAGTCTAGGGGGAGGTGCCAGAACCAAATAATGTTGTAAAATGGGCCAATCACAGTCTAGAGGAGGTGCCAGAACCAAATAATGTTGTAAAATGGGCCAATCACAGTCTAGAGGAGGTGCCAGAACCAAATAATGTTGTAAAATGGGCCAATCACAGTCTAGGGGGAGGTGCCAGAACCAAATAATGTTGTAAAATGGGCCAATCACAGTCTAGAGGAGGTGCCAGAACCAAATAATGTTGTAAAATGGGCCAATCACAGTCTAGGGGGAGGTCCCAGAACAAAAATAAGGTGGTGATTTGGGCCAATCACAGTAAGGGGGAAGATTTCAAAACCAAATAATGTTGTAAAATGGGCCAATCACAGGGAGGAGGAGGTCCCAGAACAAATAAGGTGGTAAAAGGGGCCAATCACCGGACCGGGTGTGAGCCCCCAGTTCCTCGGATGATCTGACCGCATTTAATCTTTTCTGTTGCAGCTGCAAAAAGGGTTTGAGGAATCGGTGAAGGTACACGGCCCCAAAACGCACCCTCCCATGGAGACCTTCTTAGACAGCAGGACCAGGCGCAGGGCCACGGACACCCCAGAGGCCACAGAGCTCCAAAGGCTCCTGGGCAGCCAGAGCAGCCTCAACCAGCTCGCAGCGTCTGAGGACCAGTAACGAGGGGAGGGGGTCGATGGTGGGAGCGTTGATGGACGGAGCAGAGGGGTTCTCAGGGATTTGGTTTTCTAGATGTTTTGGTTGATTTTTTTTGTTTTGTAAAACGGGGGGGGGGAACCCCACAGAATTCCAGAAGGTGCTTAAACGGGCTGATCCACAGTTTTCCAGTTGGAATTCCTTGGTTAATGTTGACATCAGCTTCCTTTTCATTGAGCTTTCAATAAATGTATTAACCCACTCGAGCTGGACCCCCAGCTGTAGAAGCCTTCCTCCTTGATCACGTCCAGGGCCACGCTTACCACAAACCGAGGCCCCGGCTCCAGGTTAGTACGCTTACCACGAACCGAGGCGCACACACGCTCACTCTTCCACACAGGTCTTGGCTTCTGGGGTCAACCAGGAGCCAAGCACCTGCACCAGCACCAGCACCACTCCTGGGTCAGCTGAAGCTTCCTGCAGGTTCTTCAGTCCCATGGAGGGGTTGTCCTTAGCTTCCACAGTTCCTCATCCTCCACACCCTCAGTTGCACCTGAACGTGAGGAGGTGCTAAAATACAGAGGAGCTAAATTGCAACACTTTTTAAACCTCCCTCGCCTCTCCTCTCGCCTGGCCAGGAGCCTGGAGGGGTCCAGCGAGATGAGGAGCGGTCACAAAGACCAGAGGATCTCGAGTTCAAGACCATCAGCATCCAGGGAGACCCTGAGAGCTCAGATTGAGCCCTTGTGAGCACTCAGGATGTTGAGGGTTAGCGTCCTCCCCGGGACTCGAACTCTCTAGATCCTCTAGCTGACGGCACCCTCTCCCCCACATCCCTCCAGTGCAGTGCTGGCCGAGGCACAGCTCTGAACTCTCGCTTTAAAATTAATTAAAAAAATTAATTAATTAATTAAAGCAACAGGAAAGACAAAGCATGTTGCTTTAGTTATAAACTACAGAAGCAATAAATCTAAACTAGGAAGAACTGCACACACACCCGAGCTGTAGCCTTTTTTTTTTTTTTTTTTTTCATTTTTTTATTGCAACGTTCTTTATTATATCTTTTCCAGTTTCAGACGTGAAAAGAGCAATTAATTTCTCTTAATTAAATACTCAAAGTAAAGCAAAAAAAAAAAAAAAAAAAAAAAAAAAAAAGAGAACATATTTACAAAAAGGTTGTAATGAAGAAACTTGAGGAGGATAATTACACAAGCCGGGCGGCTAAACCACGGAGCGCCAAAAGAACATAAATAGAGCCGGCGGAGAGGGAGAAGAAAACTGGGGGAAAACAGAAGAAAACAAAAAAACAAAAAAAAACGCATCATTAAAGAAAGCATTTCTATTATTATTGAAAAAAAAATTAAAACAAACAAAGTGTAAATATTTATTTACAGGACTCTCCTGAAATGCATTTCCACCCCAGGAAGTTGAAAAGGCCTTTAAAGGATTCGTACTGCTCTCTTTTCTGTTTTTTTTTCTTTTTTTTTTTTAGGTTTAATTTTTGGCTTTTATCATTTTAATACTTTTGTCCTTTTACTTTTTTTTTAATTTTATTTAGTTTTAAAGTTGATCTCTCTAAATACGTTCAAGTTTTAGTATCCATGTTTATTTGTAAAATGCTCGACCACAGGCAGCGGCAGCGGCAGGTCTGTAAACCCTCCCCTCCCCTCCCGTCCTCTTTCCCGCCGTCCCGTCATTTTTTTTCAGTTTTACTTATTTATTATTATTTTTTCTTTTTTCCCACCTCTTCTGCTTCTGAAGTGGAGAAAGGTAAAACCAGACAGGATACAGGGGAGCAGGGTGGGTGGGGTGGGTAACGGGGGTGTAGCCCCGCCCCCAGCAGCAGCAGCACAATAAAGTAAGTCAGTTGAAGTCCGAGTCCAACCTGCCCACGTTTCCTTAGAGCCCGAGAGGAAGTGGTGTACCCCCACCATACCCACACCTCCCTCCCCACAGTCTGAACTGTCCGAGCACGACTCTGGGGCAGGTTTGGCGTTTGCATTTTTTCTTTTTCGTTATTAAAAAAATAAACAAACAAACAAACAAAAACACAACACACGCGCACACACTCCACTTCATTCCCCCGAACACTTGTGGAGAAAAAAAAAATTATAATAATTCTAATAATAATGATGATCAAGCACAGAGGAGAAATCGCAAAAATTGCAGACAGGCCACGCCCCCCTCTGCAAGAGCGACATTCCCATATATTCCGTGTAGCGCGGGATTCAGAGCGTCCCGACACGGAGCAGGTAGGAATTCCAAAAAAATAGAACTCTGAGCAGCTTTCCCGTGATCGGGAGTCTTTACACAGAAGCGTTCCGCCCGTCCTCCATCGAGCGACGCCTTCAACGTCCCCGGCGTCCCCAGCGTCCCCGGGAGAAGAGACTGGAAGTAGCAAATCGAACAGCGAAAACGGAACAGAGTCTCCCACAGACGCCTCAGGCTTCTTATCCTCTCTCGAACTGAAACTCTCAGAAATCAGCAATCAGATCATAAAGACATTCGGTAGCGCAAAAAAAAAAAAAAAAAAAAAAACGAAGACCAAAAAAAAAACCAACAAAAAAAAAAGAGCAGAAACTTCCCGCTTTTGTTT
Organism: Salminus brasiliensis; assembly: GCF_030463535.1. Taxonomy (NCBI): domain Eukaryota; kingdom Metazoa; phylum Chordata; class Actinopteri; order Characiformes; family Bryconidae; genus Salminus; species Salminus brasiliensis. The sequence goes on along the minus strand of NC_132888.1, from coordinate 39,711,092 downwards.
TTCAGTTTTTTCCATCTTTAAATCCAGGAGGATCCTCTTCCCGATTCAAACGCCGTCCCAGGAAACAACAACAACCACAACAACCCCCTCCAGCGGGAGGAGCCGCCCCCCATCTAGCTGTTGTCGGATTCGTCCTCGGCCTCCCGCAGCCAGGTGAAGAAGGCGGTGACGGATTTGAGGGCGACGCCCTTGCCCTGCTGTTCGGCCGCGTCTTTGCTGGACTCCCACTTGTAGAAGCCTTCCTCCTTGATCACGTCCTCGTCGTACAGAACGTCGAAGAACATCCGCAGCAGATCTGTGGAGGAAAACGTCTGGAGTTCAGCAAACCAAGAGGAGCACGCTAACCGCGGGCTGCGGCCAATCCACCAACCACAAAACCCTAGCCCCAGGCTAATCCTCCAACCATGAGCTAAGGTTCTAGCCCCAGGCTAATCCTCCAACCATGAGCTAAGGTTCTAGCCCCAGGCTAATCCTCCAACCATGAGCTAAGGTTCTAGCCCCAGGCTAAGGCACTATTAGTTATGTTATGTTCCTGCGGAAATACACAGTCTCCCCCCTCTAACACACACACACACACACACACACACACACACACACACACACACACACTTACTGGGTGGTTGCTCCATCTGTACCATGAGGCTCTGTAGTGCGTATAGCGCCTGCAGCTCCTTCTGCTCGTCCTTAATGTAACGCTGGAGCAGCTTGGCCCTCTGGGAGATTTCTTTAGTGTCTACCTTATATGGGTTTTCACCTGTATATACACACACACACACACACACACACACACAAACTTTAGAAAGACATGTACATTGCATTTTGCCAGAGGTGTATAGAGAAGGTCATCAAAAAGGGGTAATATGGAGGTGTCCCAATACTTTTGTCCATTCATCTGGATACACTAAGGAATAGCGTAAGCAAATATCATGTCACAAGGTTCTCGAGCAAGCGACTCACAGATGATGGCAGCCTGGCAGACGGAGGTCATCACAGCCCTCACGAAAGCGTTGGACGACGTCTGCGGCTCGTCCAGGTTGGCCTGTGTGGGGGAGAGGGGCGAAATGAGGTCAGCGAGGAGACGGACACCACTTACTAACGTAGGGTCAAATCCCTCACCAGTCTATTACTGAGAAGGTGACCATGACAAGTAAGTACCTCCACCCAGTCATAGATCAGCTGATTGTCCGCCTTGTCCTGCAGCAGCACGTCCAGCTGTTTGGACATCTCCTCAGGACTCAGTGATTTTCTGCCGCTGCCGCCGCTGCTGCCGCTGCCGCCGCCACTCTTCACGCACTCCTCGCCCAGAGTGTACTCCACTCCCTACACATGCATAGGAAAAGAGAGAGAGAGACAATGAGAGGAGGGGTGAGCAAAACCTGCCGCTGTTCAATCGTCCGGCATCGTCAAACAGCTCTACTGGTTAACTGGTCTACTCTGAAGGTGCTCAAGTTCCCACAGGGTTAGAATTCGAACCCTGGACCAGGGCCCAGGTCCACAGTCCCTGTGAAAGTAGGAGGGGTTCTGCAGGCCTCTATTCAGGCCAAATCAGGGGTTAGCAAAGTCAGCATGGGTGTGTGTAGCACATCGAACCTTTTCCGTCACAAACTTGTTGACGTCCTGGTCCTCTGGTAGGAAGTCCTTCCAGCCGAGCCCCGCCTCTCTCCACATAGTTCCCGCCTTCTTATGGCTCTAAGGGGTAAAGAAAACAGCGACGAGCGTTCAATGTTCTGCCCCAACGTGGTTCTCAGCTCCCACACACACACACACACACACCCACACACACGTATACGCACCATTCCTTTGCAGAACAGGTTGAGGATGTGTGCCAGTAGGTCTCCGGCTTTACCGATCGGTACCAGTGGCTTCGACACTTCCCTGAAGATCAAAAAAAAAAATATATAATAATAATTTGCATATTGGACATTAGCATATTGTTGAAGCCTGCGGGTTCATTAGGGAAGAGCTTTTGGCGAGTTTGCTAAACACCAGTAAGCTGTGGCGAAGGGCAGAACCATCGTCATGGGCAACGGACGCCGTCTGACTGCAATGGCCAATAGGGCATGATAACAGGGCGGCGGAGCCGGCGTAGGAAACGTGTGTCGAGAATGGACTTTGTGGGGCTCCAAGGGGAACAACGGCGACTCTGGCACAGAGTGGTCCAGAGCAGTCAGCGCCCCCTTGTGGAGCAGCTTAACCTCTTCACTGAAGCCCTGCCGTGACCCCGATACAGTCCAAACCACGACGCCCCGCTAGAGCCAGTCATCTGAACCAAGGGTGGTTACACTACACTTCGGTAGGTGTGTGGTAGGCCCACAAAAAATAAGATAAAGCACTATCTAAAAAATATATATATATATATATATATAATTAAATAAATAAATAATAAAAATCTAGGTCCCGAAATCAGTCTCAATCGTGACGTGTCTTGCGGTGCGACTCTAGAACGAGGACAGGCGCAACTTGTAGACTGGGATGGTAGGGGGCACTGTGGAGCTCACCTGAAGAGCAGACCCATCGGGATGCCCCCTTCATGCAGCATGGGAGCGATCAGCTCAGCCAGGTACACCCAGATATGAGGGATGTCGATGGCCATGTCTTCTGCCACCTCCAAAACCTCCAACAGCCTGGAACCAGAACGAACACACACACACACACACACACACACACACACACACACACACACACAGACAGAGTCGTAAACACATTCGAGTCAAAGTAAGGGGCTAGTTCATTCCAGCGCTCTTGCGGGACAGCGTCCTACCCTTTGTAGTATTGTTGTGTGGACAGGGTTCCTGCTTTGACCAGCTGCTGCAGTAGTAGGCCCATGTGCTCCCTGGCGATGGTGCTGCGCTCCAGGGTCGACTCGATTCCCGTCCGGACGAAGATGCACAGCAGCGTAGCGCAGTTCAGCTCGCTCACGCACTGCAGCGCCTCCTACAGGGCAAGAGAACACAAACACCACCACCGTATGTCACTAACGGAGCTAGGGACAGGAAGAGTCCCCATACCTCGTAATGGGGAAGCAAACGATGGGGAACATTGAGGAAAAAGTGAGAAAGGCTTTACTGCCATCTAGTGGCCTGAGACAAGTATGCACTTAGGTTTCATGTAGGGTCTTACGTAACTTTTTGGTGACATCTGGTGAACTGCTGAATATTATATAATAAAATCTGATTAAATCATTATCTCAGATTTATTGATCCTTGAAGATCCTTAAGGAACTTTTTATTAAGGTGCTTTGATCCTCTGGATCTGAATGAGGAGGTCACTGAATGACCTCAGGGCAGAGCATCTTCATGGACCATGCTGGAGCCCAGTGGTCCATCAGCCATTAAATCATCTGGAGCTGCTGAGCTCTCAGATCAATAATAAAGAACGTACCTTCAGGTCGTTGATGTGTAGGTACTCCTCTATGATGGCTGTAGATTTCTTCTCGAGCTCATCCGGACTCAGGGCAGGTTTAGACGGGGCGGGTGGGGGCGTTGTGGCGGGCTCTCTCCTCACTACTACAGACAAACAGAAGCACCTACATAAATACTCTCAAACTTCTCAAACCTCGTCCCAACAATCGGCTGTAGGACTAAGCATTAACGAAACTGATGCCCTCGGAGCAGGAGAAGACTAGAAGGTCAAGCTGAGGTCTCCGGTTCTCCTCACCGTTCTCCTTGCTGGCGGCTCGGTCTCGGCTGCTGCGCTCCCGCTCCCTCTCGCGCTCCCTCTCCCGGTCCCGCTCGTCGGTCATGCTGGCCACGCGGCGTACGGCCTCGGCCGCTCTCAGTTCCCGCTCGGCCCCGCGCTCGTCCTTCTCCCGGCTGAAGCTCCGTTTGGTAACGGCGGGTCGGTTCCGGTCCAGCCGGTCAGGCCCGCGCTCGTCCCTCCGCTCGAAGCGGTCTCCACGCTCGCGACTCGAGCTGCTCCTGAGATAGAAAGAGGGATGGAGCTGATCACGATCCCGCCCGCTCTCCCGCTACCTCTCTAAACCCCCAACTTCTTTAGCAGGTGCTGTAGCGTAGTGGAGAACACCACCACTGGACAATGCCCTGGCCGGACAAGCACCCCACCCTACACCAATATAATAAGCTGTAGCTTTGTGCTGCTGCGAGTGAATGGCTAGACTTCCCTCGCCCAGTCTAGGGAGCGAGTAAAGCAGGAGTGAGAAGTGGGCAGTGTAATGTCTGACCTCTGAGGCACTCTCCTCTCTGCGTCAGGGTTCGAGGAGGAGGAGGAGGATGAAGCCTGCTGAAGAGCCGAGAAGCGATTCAGAGTGCTCGTTCGACCCGAGTCCTGAGCTGTTCGAATACGGAGAGAGGGAACAGGTGTAAACGCAGGTTCTCGCAACTTAGAACCACAACTAACGTGAGGGCGCACACAAAAAAAAAAAAAAAAAAAAACTCACCACCGTCGCTGGGTTTGGCTCCCGACCCGCCACTGCTTCCTTTGCCCCAGCTGCCCCATGTTCCTTTACCCCCAGGGGCAAGAAGCTGGTTATTGAAGTCCAACGCTCCTGGCTGTGGAATCGAGAGCGAAAAAGAAAGAAAGAGCAATAAATGACCTGGAGGAACTTCACAGCGGGAACAGAACCTCGGCCCTAGATCACCAAGGTCCGATCACTGACGGTACACCTAGGTGAGACCAGTAAAACGTGACCCTGCTGATGCTAGTGCTCGACTATATGACCGCCGATGATCGCACTCTAGTGAACGGGATCGCCGACTGTACCTTGGTGATCTTGCTGAGGCGGGAGGCGTCAATGGTTCGGTTTTTGGTGGAGATGGGGACCGTGTTCCAGCCCTCGTCAGGGCCTTGGCGGTCACGGGGCCCAGACGCGTGAGGACCGCCACGGGGGTCCCTACCCATCCCTCCTCCACCGCCGCTGCCGCCGCCGCCACCCCCTCCACCACTTCCTCGTCCGTCCTTCTTGGAGAGAAGCTGCTGCTGGACCTTGATCTGCTCACGGTGCTCCTCCAACTCCGCTTCTTTATGGATCTGTTCAAGCGTCTTAGGACCCTGATCCCCACGCCTGGGAACCCAGTTATTCTGAAGGTTTTTTTTTTGGGGGGGGCGGACAAAAAAAAAAAAAAAACAGGTCATGAATTACGTCACATTTATAGCACTGTTAGCTATGCTAATCCTGTAAACCCTAGATTTACCGTCCAGCCGTTAAGCCTACAGCAGAGGCTACTGGAGATTATTTGGTAACCATTTGGTTTAGCCCATGTTGTGGAGTCCCACAAGGTTCTGTATTGGGGCCCAGTTCAATTATACTACTGGTGGTTGTACCCAAGTGATCTAGCAGAGGGGAGTATTCGGTTATGTGAATTCTGATCAAAGCAGGAGGAGGGAACATTTTTGGGACATTAACGGCACTACTTTTATACTCCTGAGACAGCTTTCAACTTTCCTAAGATAAAACTGTATTTAATAGAAATAATAATAAAAGATAATACAGTATTTAATACCACAAACACACTGAGCTGTAGCCATTCGCTGCCAACGTCCACACACACACACACACACACCGCTTGCTCACAGTCTCGCTTCCACAAAAACGAAACCTACTGTTTCCAGTAAGCCATGTGTGGGTGGGCGTGCTCGTATGGAACACTAGGGACACTACCAATTCACCCCCCCTCGCCCCCCATAACCACCCACACAGGGTAAGGTCACTGGAAATGATCAAGCAAACCTACGACTACTCCTGCCCACAAAAGCTCATTTTCCAGCATGTTTTCCAGCATTCCAGACATGCCATATATGCACTGAAAGCATAGGTGGCGCTCTAGAGCCGATGGGCCGGGCATATGCTGAACTGCAACGAGGCTCCAGCAGACCTTTGGAATCGTGAAGTCCCTCGAAACGCAGCGTGAACGTTTTAAAGGTCGAGCATTCCTTAAAAGTTAAGTGTGTGAAGGAAGCTGATTGGTCCCCTAGCCGTGACTGCCACCTGTGTCAGCCTATGGCGCAGCGCGACTCTGCTTCAGGAGCCGCCCTGCATTAAAGAGCTGAGCTTCTGTTAGCCTCTGAAAACCCCGCCCAAGCCAGGGCTATAGGCTAGAGCGGGGGGTCTAGGAGGCTCCGTTCCCTTTACTGCTCCTCCCAGCACCAGTCGCTCTCGGACCCGAGTCTTGCGGTCAGTCCTATTATGGGTTGAACCATTGGGGGAGACGCATGAGAGCGCCACCTTGTGGTCAGATGATTGTAATTACCCGCCGTAGGTCGATAACATCCTGCAGCATGAAGCGGATTCTGGACGAGGTCTTCCTTTCCTTAATGATCTTCTCCATCTGGTGGAAATACTGATCCATTCGGGGCTGGATAGAGAGAGAGAGAGAGAGAGAAAGAGAGAGAGAGAGAGAGAATGAAAACCTCCTCAGAACTATTACATACGGCAGCAGGCAAAAGTTTGGACACTTGTACAAGCACTAGAAATGCACCACAGTTCATAACAGGTGACTGGAGGAACTATTTACATACACCACCTACGTCTCATCCATGATCCACCTATGTCCAAACTTTTGACTGCCAGTTTTCTGTACGTGGATTAAGCTTAGTCTTAGGCTCAAGTTCAGCACCAGTGGGGAATCACCATTAGAAATGCCTTCCAGTCCAGGATCAGGCTTAACCTGGATCTGAGGAATCCAGCTTTATTTGTCCAAAAGTCTGTGGACATCCAATCTAATGAGTGAAATGCGGGCTAGAGGGGTATCAAGTAGCCCAGCATCTGGGAAAGAATCAGTACCAGACCTCACTAATGAGCCCTTGTGGCCGCGTTCAACCAAATCTGGTGTAGCAAAAATGTTAGCCAAAAGGTAAAGCCTTGCCAGAGGAGTAGAGGCTGTACCTGCAGCACAGAGAGAGCCTCGATTCTGTAAGAACCAGCTGATGAGCAAGCGTCCACAAACTTTTGTCCATGGAGTTTAGCGATACAGCGCTCCCGCCCCATTCTCCGAACCTTACCTTGGCCTTCTCGAAGTCCAGGTCCTTGCCGATGGTGGAGAGCAGTCGGCAGAGGCACTCCAAGCTCTCCTCGTCGTGGTTCTTCAGCAGCTTGACGATGCAGTCGTGCATGATGTTCTCCGTCAGCATCTTCAGCTTGAACAGCTCGCCGATGAACTTGATGTTGCCGAGCGAGCGACGCCGGGCCTTGTCCTTCGCGTCCTCCAGCTCTTCCTTCAGCCGCTGCTTCTCCTCCTCCTGCGGAGACGGGAGAGAGAACATGGGGATCAACCGCTGAGGTTAAATATCTTTTGCGTGGGTCCGCATACTTTTGGCCATATTCTTACCACAGTGGCAGCGTCCAGCTCCTTCTGCTTCTTCTCGAAGATCTCGTCGTCGTCCTTGTCCTTCTCAAACTCCTTCTGGCAGCGGTTCAACAACAGCTTCCTGAAGTTCACCATCCCGCCGGGCTTATCGGAGGTAGGTACTTTCAGCTGCAGAGAGAGACAGAGAGAGGGGCATCATTTATATGGAAATCCATACAGTCCTAGTCTCAAGCGGTTCCCTACTCCCCATCTAGTGCACTACCCCACCCAAGTTCCCACTCACCCCCATGAGGCAGCGGCACATGTTGGCGTAGGCCACGGAGAAGTTGGGCTCGGAGATGGCCTTCTCGAAGATGAGGTCGATGACGCCCTTCAGCCTCTCCTCCGTGTCGATGGTCAGCTCGGTCACCTGCTTCATCAGCGGCTGGAACATCTGCGGCGTGAGCTTGTTCAGGATGCTGCGGACCCGGCGGAAGAGCTCCTGCGTCCGGATGGCCTCGGGCTCGTCCTCCTCGGCCCGGCTGGCGCGCTTCAGCGTCGGCTTCCACGCCTTCTCCGCCTTGTTCAGCTGAACGTCGTCGCTCAGAGAAACGCTGGCGATGATCTTGCGGGGCTCCTTGCGTGGGCCCTGACCGGAGCGCCGGGGACCGCCCATTCCGGGGGGCTGGAGGGGGAGGAGCAAATAACGTGCGCCTCGTTACTGTTAAATGAATATGTGTGATGTGTGTGTGTGTGTGTGTGTTTTTTTTTAAGGTGTACTGATTAAACTGACCGGTCCTCTGCCCCCTGCAGGTTGTCTGCCCAGGTTAGCGAAAGAAGGGGTGAAGTCCGGCCCGCAGTTCATCCCGGGCAGTCTGCTGGGGTCCAGCGGCCGCAGGGGGGTTTTATTAGCCTAGAGAGACAGACAGACAGACAGACAGACAGAGAGAATTATAGTGATGTGAATCACATTTCCAAATATGATTCATATTTCACACTATCATTGTGTGTGTGTGTGTGTGTGTGTGTGTGTGTGTGTTCTACCTTATCCAGCACCACGTCGCTGATGTGCGGCAGCCCCTCTGGTTTGTGCATGCTGGCGCTGATGAACTGAAAGCCCAGCAGGAATTCCCGGTCGTATTTCTTCTTCTCCTCCGGGTTCAGAGGCTTCCACTGCTCTGTGGTCATATTTATAATATATAAAAGTATAACAAAGAAAAGTCCAGAATTAAAGTCCTAATCATTTCATTTTAATTTAATAATCGTTCGGACTAAATTACTAACCAAAACTACTGGATTAACACGGCAACTCTTCTCAATAACGATAAACATCAATCGATGCCGAACTTTCCTAAAGCAGTGATAAACAGTAATACCCTCTTTGTACTGGTACTTCTGCTCGGTGGGCGTGGCAGGGGCGGAGCCTTGCGGTTGAATGTTTTCAGCATCGAGTTTGTCCTCTTTCTCCTCCCACGTTTCATCTACTTCCTCTACAGGAGGTGGGGCCACTGGGGCAGGCTCCTCCCGGTCGGGCTTGGCGGGCGGCGTGGCCTCGGGCTGTGGGGGCGTTGGCTGTTTTGGGGGAGGGGGTGGGGGCGAGAGGAAGAAACCGCTTCAGTTTTCCAGCAGAAAATTTGACGAGAGTATAAAAGGCAACATTCATGTTCATGTCAGGAGGGGAAGAGGAGAGAGAAAAAAAAAAAAAAAAAAAAAAAAAAAAAAAAAAAAAACCCGACGCCTGCACAGAGCTTTACTTCAGACCTCAGGTTCAGGTGACCTTCCCTGAACGCCGCCCAGTTATGCTGGTCTGGAAGCGACTTTGTAAAACATATCTGAATATATACAGAACAGCAATCTGTGATTAAACATGTGCTGCAGCTCAACATAGAGCCAGTAGGAGGCGCTGGGTATTAACTGTATAGAGAAGTGAAGGCGCGAATGAACTGAGATCAGCTGCGCTGCTGCCAACAGTTCAGTACAATCATTTGCAAGTCTCTCGTGTCCAACACACCTCCTTAAAGGCATCCAGGAGGTCGCCAGCCTCCTTCTTGTTGAGGTCCTTCATCTTCCTCTTCTTCTTTGGCACAGAAATAGCTGTGGAGTAGAAGCGTAAACAAGTAGGTCAGCAGTTAAGATAAAAGAAACACCACCTGCAACCTATACAGCCTGCCAAAGCCAACTACGCAGACGTCGTATCGGTCAGCCAGTGCTCCACCCAGAAAAGTCCAGTTTGGACCTGAAGCTGACCTGGCCCTGGTCCTAATCCTGCACTGAACCAATAAAATCACAGACGTGCAGTGGCCCGATCCGGAGCCCCTGGGCGAGCCGGACTGGGGTCAAGCCTAATCCCAGACCACCACTTCCTTTCAAAGAGACATGTACACTAACCTTGCATAGTGATCTCTGGGGCGGCTGTCTGAGGTGGGGGAGTGTCCTCTCGCTCCTCCGTAGACGGGGGAGTGGTTTTAGAAGCATCAGACACAGTTTCCGTGGGGACAGGGCTTTCCTTGACAACTGGTTTGGGGGTCTCCTTAGCAGCAGGAGAAGGCTCCTTGAGAACAGGGGCAGGGGGTTCTTTGACAAGAGGTTCAATGGTCTGCGTAGTAACCGGAAGAGGCGTCTCCTTTACAACAGGAGTCTCCATGGCAATAGAGGTCTCTTTGACCACTGGTGCAGGAGTTTCCTTGGCAACCACGGGTGGAGGAGGAGGCATCTCCTTGGCAACAGGGGCAGGGGTCTCCTTGGCGACTTGGGCAAGGGTCTCCTTGGCAGTCGGGACAGGGACCTCCCGGGCAATAGGGGCAAGGGTCTCTTTGGCAACCGGGACAGGGGTCATCTTGAGAGGTGCAGGGGTCTCCTTAGCAACAGGGACAGGGGCCTCCTGGGCAACAGGGGCAAGGGTCTCCTTGGCAACAGGGGCAGGGGCCATCTTGAGAGGTGCAGGGGTCTCCTTGGCAACCGGGACAGGGGTCATAATGAGAGGTGCAGGGGCCTCCTTCACAACAGAGGTGGGGGCCTCTTTGACAACAGAGGTGGGGGTCTCCTTCACAACAGGGGCAGTAACTGTCTTGCTAACCGGAGCAGTGACTGCCTTGCCAGCTGGAATTGTGCACTCCTTGGTAGCCACAGAGGGTGTCTCCGGAACTACTGTAGCAAGTGTATCCTTGACAACACCAGTTGCGGTTTCCTTGACAACTGGTGGAGGGGCTTTGATAGTCCTAGAGGAGCTTTTTTCTGTAACGAGTGGGGCTTCCTTGGTAACGTCGGGCTCAGCGATTGGGCTGACGTCTCTTTCGGCCGCTGGCTCTGAGGGTGCAAGCTGCTGTGCCTCCGGGGCGGCGACACCGTTGAACAGCTGTAGCTCCTCAGGCTGTGCGATTGGAGACTCCGCTGCAGGCTCCACCTGTGGGGCGGGGGCAAGAAGGTGCCCGGCCCCTTTCTCCTTAGAGGCTGAACCGTTAGAGGCCAGCTTTACGTCTTTAGGCTGCATGGGGAAAGTGGCCTTCTCCACAGCACCAGGGGTCACATGGGACTCGTCGGCAGGGGCGGGGGGCGGGGCGTCAACCGTGTCGCTGATTGGGCTGGTGGGGGGAGGAGTGGGTGGCGAGTCTGGTACAGGGCTTTCTCCTGGGGGAATGGGAAACTCCAAAGACACTACCGGCTTTACCCTCTCATCTGTACGGAGAGAGCGAGAGGACGAGAGATTCATTACTTGCTCCTCCCACCCAAAATTCATACTGGATTAAAATCAGATCTTTTAAAAGGTCCTCCGCCTTACCCGTTCTGGTCGTCATAGCAGCGGCGATGGCGCCCTCGCCGTTAGACTGGGTGGCGGCTCCGGCCTCTAAACCCGACAGTGCCACCTGAGGATAAGGGAAGAGGAATATTGGTCCCCAGAAGCTTCAGAAACAAGCCTTAGTGATGTGTGTGTGTGTGTGTGTGTGTGTGTGTGTGTGTGTGTGTGTGTGTGTGTGTGTGTGTGTGACGACTCCTAGCTTGGTGGGACACCTACCAAAAGGGGGCGCTACTATCACCATTTTACTGTCGCAGTTTTAAATCACAGATTATCAAACAGATATGTAGACAAATCTGCATGGACAAAAGTATTGAGACACCCCCACATTACACCTACAGGAGTTTTCGGACAGACGTCCCCATTCCAAATCCATAGGCAGTAACATGGAGTTGGGGAAGGCATTTGTGAGGTCGGACACATGACGCTGGACGAGAGCGCCTGGCTTGCAACCTACGTTCTAGTGCATCACCAAGAGGGTTTACCTATAGGCCAACCCCCAGATAAACACCACCACAGCATTATCCCTCCTCATCCAAACTTTACAGTCAGGCTCCAGACCCACGCTGGAGCTCAGTGAGCTCTTTAGAACCTTCCATTCTTTCACTGATGTGTGTTAGAAAGGCAGACTGCAGGGCTAGGGGCTTGACTTTATACACCTGTGGCAACGGGACTGAATGAAACTTGAATTCAATGATGAAAAAGGGTGTCCCAAAACTTTTGCCCATATAGCGTATACAGATTCGGCGAGAGGAATTCGGCGAGAAACACAAGGCGCTGTGTCCCAAATCCAGGGGGGACAAACACGTTACAGATGACCAGTGCCTGTGTAAAAAACACACACACACACACACACACACACACACACACGAGAGAGAGCGTTACCTGTGGGGGGGTGGGCGTGGAGGCACTTCGGCCTCCAGACATAATCTCCTCTGTGATGTCGCGACCTCCTCGATTAGGGTCTCTTATCCTTATCTACACACACAGAGAGAGAGAGAGAGAGAGAGAGAGAGAGAGAGAGAGAGAGAGAGAGAGAGAGAGAGAGCGAGCGAGCGAGAGAACAGTGGGCGAGAGAGAGTTAAGTTACAGTGTGAATCTGCACATTCATATTCACTGACACTGCAGAGGCGACCAACCTGCGCCACACACACACACACACACTATTTTTCAGAACCTTCTCCAGAACTTCTGTTACAGTGAATTCAAAGTTCAGTTCCACAAAATCTTCTCACACACACACACACACACACACACACACACACACGTCAAAATCCAGAGACTGTTTGTCCAACTTACTCAACCAGAGCCAGAGAAAAGCTTTGCGCAATGAGGTTGACACAAACACACACACACACACACACACACACACCCCTGACAGCTCCTCCACGCACACACACAGCCCGTGTCCTACCTGGCCGAGCTGAAGGCCAGCAGGCCCGTCTCATCCTGGGGCTGGAGTTAGAGCTCGAGCCCAGCCCAGCCTCTCTGAGCCAGGCAGAGAAACGACACACACTGGGCCTCCGAACTCGCTCACACACTGCGTCTCACGCACACAGCGAACGAGAGAGAGAGAGGGAGGGCGAGCGAGAGGCCTTGTGAAACGAGTGCACTGGAATGTGCACCCGCCCACCAAGCAGCAGCAGGAGGCCAGCGAGCGAGCGACCGAGCGAGCGAGCGAGCGAGAGGGGGAGCGAATGAAGTGTTAATAGCTCTCTCTCTCTCTGCTCATCAATTTAGTCTTCTGTAACAACAAACACTCCCCTGTTCTCCCTCTCCCTCGCTCGCTCGCTCTGTGAGTGTTACTTCTCACAGACCTGTTTTCCACCATACCCAAAGCAGGGGGGGCAGTTGGACGAGTGAGGTACACAGAGAGAGAGAGAGAGAGAGAGAGAGAGAGAGAGAGGGAGAGAACATAGAGGGGAGGATGTTCCTCTTCCGGGACAGAAAGGGGGCGGAGGGGGGAGCACAGCCACGTGGAGCTGCTAAAGCTGGGCTGACTCGTCCTTCACACACACCACCTCCCTCTAAACACACACACACACACACACACACACACACACACACACTTTACCATATAGAGCAAAGCCCTACAGTTGGGAGGGAGAGAGAGAGAGAGCACAAGCTTACTTTACAGAAATGCAGCAACTGACCAATCAGTGCTCGGCCCATAAAAAGTGAGTTTACTAGAGATGGCACGATGCCACGTCCCAACACTACACGGATACCGAAATATCGAGCATCAAGGTCCAGTATCGTCCAGTCTAAACACCGATCCAATAGGGAAACTGGTCCAGTATCGGCCAGTCTAAAACATTAATCCGATTTAAAAACCCATCCAGTATCATCCAGTCCAAAAACTGATCCAATAGGGAAACCGGTCCAGTATCGGCCAGTTTAAAAAACTGATCCGATTTCAAAACCAGTCCAGTATCGTCCAGTCTAAACAATGATCCAAAAGGGAAACCGGTCCAGTATCGTCCAGTCTAAACACTGATCCAATAGGGAAACCGGTCCAGTATCGTCCAGTCTATAAAAATGATCCAATAGGGAAACCGGTCCAGTATCGTCCAGTCTAAACACCGATCCAATAGGGAAACCGGTCCAGTATCGTCCAGTCTATAAAAATGATCCAATAGGGAAACCGGTCCAGTATCGTCCAGTCTATAAAAATGATCCAATAGGGAAACCGGTCCAGTATCGTCCAGTCTAAACACCGATCCAATAGGGAAACCGGTCCAGTATCGTCCAGTCTAAACACCGATCCAATAAGGAAACCGGTCCAGTATCGTCCAGTCTAAACACCGATCCAATAAGGAAACCGGTCCAGTATCGTCCAGTCTAAACACCGATCCAATAGGGAAACCGGTCCAGTATCGTCCAGTCTAAACACCGATCCAATAGGGAAACCGGTCCAGTATCGTCCAGTCTAAAAACTGATCCAATAGAGAAACCAGTCCAGTATCGTCCAGTCTAAAACACTAATCCGATTTCAAAACCAGTCCAGTATCGTCCAGTCTAAACACTGATCCAATAGGGAAACCGGTCCAGTATCGTCCAGTCTAAACACCGATCCAATAGGGAAACCGGTCCAGTATCGTCCAGTCTAAACACCGATCCAATAGGGAAACCGGTCCAGTATCGTCCAGTCTAAAAACTGATCCAATAGAGAAACCAGTCCAGTATCGTCCAGTCTAAAACACTAATCCGATTTCAAAACCAGTCCAGTATCGTCCAGTCTAAACACTGATCCAAAAGGGAAACCGGTCCAGTATCGTCCAGTCTAAACACTGATCCAATTTCAAAATGGTCCAGTATCGTCCAGTCTAAAACACTAATCCGATTTAAAAACCCATCCAGTATCATCCAGTCCAAAAACTGATCCAATAGGGAAACCGGTCCAGTATCGTCCAGTTTAAAAAACTGATCCAATAGGGAAACTGGTCCAGTATCGGCCAGTCTAAAACATTAATCCGATTTAAAAACCCATCCAGTATCATCCAGTCCAAAAACTGATCCAATAGGGAAACCGGTCCAGTATCGGCCAGTTTAAAAAACTGATCCAATAGGGAAACTGGTCCAGTATCGGCCAGTCTAAAACATTAATCCGATTTAAAAACCCATCCAGTATCATCCAGTCCAAAAACTGATCCAATAGGGAAACCGGTCCAGTATCGGCCAGTTTAAAAAACTGATCCGATTTCAAAACCAGTCCAGTATCGTCCAGTCTAAACAATGATCCAAAAGGGAAACCGGTCCAGTATCGTCCAGTCTAAACACTGATCCAATAGGGAAACCGGTCCAGTATCGTCCAGTCTATAAAAATGATCCAATAGGGAAACCGGTCCAGTATCGTCCAGTCTAAACACCGATCCAATAGGGAAACCGGTCCAGTATCGTCCAGTCTATAAAAATGATCCAATAGGGAAACCGGTCCAGTATCGTCCAGTCTAAACACCGATCCAATAGGGAAACCGGTCCAGTATCGTCCAGTCTAAACACCGATCCAATAGGGAAACCGGTCCAGTATCGTCCAGTCTAAACACCGATCCAATAGGGAAACCGGTCCAGTATCGTCCAGTCTAAACACTGACCTGATTTTAAAACCCGTCCAGACCCGATACCTACAAACCTGATCAGATCGGACGGTTAAGCTAACATGCGAGCCTTGCAGTCCAGCCACTGAGAGACTAATCAACAGGTGGGTTTGGCTGGAGAGTGGGTGCTTTTCAGGTTAATCAGAGTATTACTACGCTGAGGACTGCTCCTGTACACCAGAACTACTTCTCTAAACATCTAGAAGCCCCTCAGGGCCCCCCGTTATTTACACACACAGACCCAGGCCTGAACGTGAACCTACTCCCTCAGCACTACGACACACACCGCTGCTCCTGCCCAGCTCCGTTCCTCCTCCTCGGCGGTCCTCCTTTCTTCCTCCCGCTCGCTGTTCTGCTGGGTTAGTGGGTTTGTTCCACAAGCTTCGTAACACTTGGGAGATCGGAGGACCAAAGTCCGGCATGGCCCGGCAAACGCCACCAGCTGCCTGCTCCCACAGACACTGATAACACCGTCAGACCCACTAAGGGGAACGCAGGCCAGAACGGAAAAATTACCCAATGCAGCAGGCAGCAGCCGACCAATCAGAGAGGAGCGAGTATACCGAAACTACCAAATATCAACAGAGTAGAGCACATTTACCACAAATCACATGACTAGAGCAGCGCGATGACCAACTATCAATAAACCAGGGTATATTCACCACAGAAATTACAGACTAGAACACTGTAGAGCAGATTTACCACAAAGACCTCAGACTAGAGCAGCACAGCGATCCTTTATCAACAGTGTAGAGCAGATTTACCACAAAAATATCAACCTAGAGCGGCTAAATTACCAAATATCAATAAATTAGGGAATATTTACCATAGAAATGTCAACCTAGAGCGGCTAAATGACCAAATATAAAAAAATAGGGTATATTTACCACAGAAATGTCAACCTAGAGCGGCTAAATGACCAAATATAAAAAAATAGGGTATATTTACCACAGAAATGTCAACCTAGAGCGGCTAAATGACCAAATATCAATATATTAGGGTATATTTACCACAGAAATGTCAACCTAGAGCGGCTAAATGACCAAATATAAAAAAATAGGGTATATTTACCACAGAAATGTCAACCTAGAGCGGCTAAATGACCAAATATCAATAAATTAGGGTATATTTACCACAGAAATGTCAACCTAGAGCAGCTAAATGACCAAATATCAATAAATTAGGGTATATTTACCACAGAAATGTCAACCTAGAGCGGCTAAATGACCAAATATCAATAAATTAGGGTATATTCACCACAGAAATTACAGACTAGAACACTGTAGAGCAGATTTACCACAAAGACCTCAGACTAGAGCAGCACAGCGATCCTTTATCAACAGTGTAGAGCAGATTTACCACAAAAATATCAACCTAGAGCGGCTAAATTACCAAATATCAATAAATCAGGGTATATTTACCACAGAAATGTTAACCTAGAGCAGCTAAATGACCAAATATCAACAAATTAGGGAATATTTACCACAGAAATGTCAACCTAGAGCAGCTAAATGACCAAATATCAACAAATTAGGGTATATTTACCACAGAAATGTCAACCTAGAGCGGCTAAATGACCAAATATCAACAAATTAGGGAATATTTACCACAGAAATGTCAACCTAGAGCGGCTAAATGACCAAATATCAATAAATTAGGGTATATTTACCACAGAAATGTCAACCTAGAGCGGCTAAATGACCAAATATCAAAAAATAGGGTATATTTACCACAGAAATGTCAACCTAGTGCGGCTAAATGACCAAATATCAACAAATTAGGGAATATTTACCACAGAAATGTCAACCTAGAGCAGCTAAATGACCAAATATAAAAAAATAGGGTATATTTACCACAGAAATGTCAATCTAGAGCAGCTAAATGACCAAATATCAACAAATTAGGGAATATTTACCACAGAAATGTCAACCTAGAGCAGCTAAATGACCAAATATCAACAAATTAGGGAATATTTACCACAGAAATGTCAACCTAGAGCGGCTAAATGACCAAATATCAACAAATTAGGGAATATTTACCACAGAAATGTCAACCTAGAGCGGCTAAATGACCAAATATCAACAAATTAGGGAATATTTACCACAGAAATGTCAACCTAGAGCAGCTAAATGACCAAATATCAATAAATTAGGGTATATTTACCACAGAAACGTCAACCTAGAGCAGCTAAATGACCAAATATCAATAAATTAGGGTATATTTACCACAGAAATGTCAACCTAGAGCGGCTAAATGACCAAATATCAATAAATTAGGGTATATTTACCACAGAAACGTCAACCTAGAGCGGCTAAATGACCAAATATCAATAAATTAGGGTATATTTACCACAGAAACGTCAACCTAGAGCGGCTAAATGACCAAATATCAATAAATTAGGGTATATTTACCACAGAAATGTCAACCTAGAGCAGCTAAATGACCAAATATCAATAAATTAGGGAATATTTACCACAGAAATGTCAACCTAGAGCGGCTAAATGACCAAATATCAATAAATTAGGGTATATTCACCACAGAAATTACAGACTAGAACACTGTAGAGCAGATTTACCACAAAGACCTCAGACTAGAGCAGCACAGCGATCCTTTATCAACAGTGTAGAGCAGATTTACCACAAAAATATCAACCTAGAGCGGCTAAATTACCAAATATCAATAAATCAGGGTATATTTACCACAGAAATGTTAACCTAGAGCAGCTAAATGACCAAATATCAACAAATTAGGGAATATTTACCACAGAAATGTCAACCTAGAGCAGCTAAATGACCAAATATCAACAAATTAGGGTATATTTACCACAGAAATGTCAACCTAGAGCGGCTAAATGACCAAATATCAACAAATTAGGGAATATTTACCACAGAAATGTCAACCTAGAGCGGCTAAATGACCAAATATCAATAAATTAGGGTATATTTACCACAGAAATGTCAACCTAGAGCGGCTAAATGACCAAATATCAAAAAATAGGGTATATTTACCACAGAAATGTCAACCTAGTGCGGCTAAATGACCAAATATCAACAAATTAGGGAATATTTACCACAGAAATGTCAACCTAGAGCAGCTAAATGACCAAATATAAAAAAATAGGGTATATTTACCACAGAAATGTCAATCTAGAGCAGCTAAATGACCAAATATCAACAAATTAGGGAATATTTACCACAGAAATGTCAACCTAGAGCAGCTAAATGACCAAATATCAACAAATTAGGGAATATTTACCACAGAAATGTCAACCTAGAGCGGCTAAATGACCAAATATCAACAAATTAGGGAATATTTACCACAGAAATGTCAACCTAGAGCGGCTAAATGACCAAATATCAACAAATTAGGGAATATTTACCACAGAAATGTCAACCTAGAGCAGCTAAATGACCAAATATCAATAAATTAGGGTATATTTACCACAGAAACGTCAACCTAGAGCAGCTAAATGACCAAATATCAATAAATTAGGGTATATTTACCACAGAAATGTCAACCTAGAGCGGCTAAATGACCAAATATCAATAAATTAGGGTATATTTACCACAGAAACGTCAACCTAGAGCGGCTAAATGACCAAATATCAATAAATTAGGGTATATTTACCACAGAAACGTCAACCTAGAGCGGCTAAATGACCAAATATCAATAAATTAGGGTATATTCACCACAGAAACGTCAACCTAGAGCAGCTAAATGACCAAATATCAATAAATTAGGGTATATTTACCACAGAAATGTCAACCTAGAGCGGCTAAATGACCAAATATCAACAAATTAGGGTATATTTACCACAGAAATGTCAACCTAGAGCGGCTAAATGACCAAATATCAACAAATTAGGGTATATTTACCACAGAAATGTCAACCTAGAGCAGCTAAATGACCAAATATCAACAGTGTAGAGCAGATTTACCACAGAAATGTCAACCTAGAGCAGCTAAATGACCAAATATCAATAAATTAGGGAATATTTACCACAGAAATGTCAACCTAGAGCGGCTAAATGACCAAATATCAATAAATAAGGTGGATTTACTACATAAATTACAAATTAGAGCAGCTAAATGACCAAATATCAACAAATTAGGGAATATTTACCACAGAAATGTCAACCTAGAGCGGCTAAATGACCAAATATCAATAAATTAGGGAATATTTACCACAGAAATGTCAACCTAGAGCGGCTAAATGACCAAATATCAATAAATTAGGGTATATTTACCACAGAAATGTCAACCTAGAGCGGCTAAATGACCAAATATCAATAAATTAGGGAATATTTACCACAGAAATGTCAACCTAGAGCAGCTAAATGACCAAATATCAATAAATTAGGGTATATTTACCACAGAAGTGTCAACCTAGAGCGGCTAAATGACCAAATATCAATAAATTAGGGAATATTTACCACAGAAGTGTCAACCTAGAGCGGCTAAATGACCAAATATCAATAAATAAGGGAATATTTACCACAGAAACGTCAACCTAGAGCGGCTAAATGACCAAATATCAATAAATTAGGGTGTATTTACCACAGAAATGTCA